>NC_091237.1:16947279-17191876 GCF_040958095.1 Procambarus clarkii | reverse complement strand
AACCTTGAAGAGAGAGAGAGAGAGAGAGAGAGAGAGAGAGAGAGAGAGAGAGAGAGAGAGAGAGAGAGAGAGAGAGAGAGAGAGAGAGAGAGAGAGAGAAAGAGAGAAAGAGAGAGAGAGAGAGAAACATACCTTGAGAATAAATAGAAAAAAACACAATAAATTTACTAATTGCACTCAAGATGGCACAATCCCCCCTCCTCCCCCCCCCATCTCTCCCTCTCTCCCTCCCTCTCCCCTCTCTCTCTCTCCCCAAAACACCCCAGGACACCCCCAGAAACACTCCCAACACCCCCAAGGAAACACTCTCACAAAAAAGGATGCATTTCCCAGATTATATGAGTGGTTCCCTAAGCAACGCATTTGGCAGCATCCTACATCAAAAACACGGGGAGCGGAGCCTGTCGACTACAGCCCTACTCTTGTAATTATCCGTGATTTCATGCCTCTCTGCCCTGCCGAGGGGAGACAGGCCAGGCAGAGAGGGTTGGCAGCGAGGGGAACCAGAACCAAAGCGAGATGGAAGGGATGGAGAGATAGAGGGAGAGATAGAGAGAGCACGAGGAACAGCAGAGTGTGGATGGATGGTAAATTTCACAAATGGAAGAAAGGGGGATGGAAGGGTAGGGTATGAAAAGGCTGGATGAACGAAGGGGAAGGAAAACATGAGGGGTAGGGGAAGTAATAAGGGGTAGGGAAATAATAAGAGGCAGGGGAAGTAATGAGGGAAATGAAGGGGAGAAAGCACAGAAGCACAAAATAAGAAGATAAACTTATGGAGGAAGGTGTTAAATGACTGGACCAGCTGGTCACCGACTGGACCAGCTGGTCACCGACTGGACCAGCTGGACACCGACTGGACCAGCTGGTCACCCACTGGACCAGCTGGACACCCACTGGACCAGCTGGACACCCACTGGACCAGCTGGTCACCCTCTGGACCAGCTGGTCACCCTCTGGACCAGCTGGTCACCCACTGGACCAGCTGGTCACCCTCTGGACCAGCTGGTCACCGACTGGACCAGCTGGTCACCCTCTGGACCAGCTGGACACCCACTGGACCAGTTGGACACCGACTGGACCAGCTGGTCACCCACTGGACCAGCTGGTCACCCACTGGACCAGCTGGTCACCGACTGGACCAGTTGGACACCCACTGGACCAGCTGGTTACCCACTGGACCAGCTGGTCACCCACTGGACCAGCTGGACACCGACTGGACCAGTTGGACACCCAATGGACCAGCTGGACACCCACTGGACCAGCTGGTTACCCACTGGACCAGCTGGTCACCCACTGGACCAGCTGGACACCGACTGGACCAGTTGGACACCCAATGGACCAGCTGGACACCCACTGGACCAGCTGGACACCGACTGGACCAGCTGATCAGTCAACAGATGACAGTGAATG
The DNA here is from genome assembly GCF_040958095.1 of Procambarus clarkii. Taxonomy (NCBI): domain Eukaryota; kingdom Metazoa; phylum Arthropoda; class Malacostraca; order Decapoda; family Cambaridae; genus Procambarus; species Procambarus clarkii. The sequence continues at coordinate 17,190,463 of NC_091237.1, read as the reverse complement.
CCTCACCGACAAAAACATTCCTGCAGAACAACACAACTGAACCAAGCCTAACACAACACAACTGAACCAAGCCTAACACAACACAACTGAACCCCAATTAACCCAATAACTAAACCAAGCCAAACCCAAAGACTAAACCTGAATTAACTTAACCGAGCTAGTGCGTTCATTCTCTTCGAAACAACAGAATTGATGAGTATGTTAACCTCAGAGGCATGAGGTTGTGGCTATGATAACTAGAGAGGCATGAGGTTGTGGCTATGTTAACTTGAGAGGTATGAGGTTATGGCCATGTTGAGAGGTATGAGGTTGTGACCATGTTAACTAGAGAGGCATGAGGTTGTGGCCATGTTAACTTGAGAGGCATGAGGTTGTGGCTATGATAACTAGAGAGGCATGAGGTTGTGGCTATGTTAACTTGAGAGGTATGAGGTTATGGCCATGTTGAGAGGTATGAGGTTGTGGCCATGTTAACTTGAGAGGCATGAGGTTGTGGCCATGTTAACTTGAGAGGCATGAGGTTGTGGCTATGTTAACTTGAGAGGTATGAGGTTGAGGCCATGTTAACTTGAGAGGCATGAGGTTGTGGCCATGTTAACTTGAGAGGCATGATGTTGAGGCCATGTTAACTAGAGAGGCATGAGGTTGTGACCATGTTAACTAGAGAGGCATGAGGTTGTGGCCATGTTAACTAGAGAGGCATGAGGTTGTGGCCATGTTAACTAGAGAGGCATGAGGTTGTGACCATGTAAAGTTGAGAGGCATGAGGTTGTGGCCATGTTAACTAGAGAGGCATGAGGTTGTGGCCATGTTAACTTGAGAGGCATGAGGTTGTGACCATGTAAAGTTGAGAGGTATGAGGTTGTGGCCATGTTAACTAGAGAGGCATGAGGTTGTGGCCATGTTAACTAGAGAGGCATGAGGTTGTGGCCATGTTAACTAGAGAGGCATGAGGTTGTGGCCATGTTAACTAGAGAGGCATGAGGTTGTGACCATGTTAACAATAGAGGCATGAGGTTGTGGCCATGTTAACTAGAGAGGCATGAGGTTGTGGCCATGTTAACTAGAGAGGCATGAGGTTGTGACCATGTTAACAATAGAGGCATGAGGTTGTGGCCATGTTAACTAGAGAGGCATGAGGTTGTGGCCATGTTAACTTGAGAGGCATGAGGTTGAGGCCCAACATGGCGTGAGAACAGAACCAACTGTCAACAACCCGTCAGCCAGCATACTAACAACCGCTCTTGCAAACATCCCTATTGTTTGTGCAGGCCGGGACGAGGGGGAACTATGGCGGGGGAGACTGACAGGTTGGGGTGAGGGTGAGGGAAAAAATGGGGGGGAAAATAGGGGGGGAAGGGGGAGAGGGAGTTATATCAAAGCACACGAGAACGCAAATGATCATTCCAATTATTACTTTATAATTATTTTGCCCGCCCATGTAGAGTCGGTAGTGGAGATTTGCCTTTAAAGTGGTCGTTCACCGGAGGTGGTCGTTGTAACGCGTCACTCCTGCCCAACTGTTCATCAAAGGGTCGTTTTAAGATAATTAGTAATAAAGAGATGAGCTTGCTGGTGTAAGCGACGACACCAAATTATCCAACACAGTTATTACCACTGCTTAACTACCGCTGTTAGTCCAGGTGATCAGCCACTAATTACCCAGTAATTTATCCCAACCGTGGAGGGACTCCTGCAGGCGCCGGGCATCACTGCTCGCTGTCTCGCCGAGGGCTTCACTTGCTTCGCCAGTGATTCATTTGCTTCGGGAGTGCTTCAGTTGCTTCGGGAGTGCTTCATTTGCTTCGGGAGTGCTTCAGTTGCTTCGGGAGTGCTTCAGTTGCTTCTGGAGAGCTTCACTTGCCCCACTTACAAGGTTTACAAGACTGGGAGAAAGCTCCATATAACAGGCCCTGGAGGGTGTGGCACTGGTGCAGGAGCTGTGGTGCCACACCACCACCTTTCTCCACAAGTGTTGCCCCTCAGGTCACCATACTGGCCTTGTGGGAGTGTGGCTGGTGCCTGGAGCCCGCACCACAACACCCTCCTGCACCACACACACACTACACCTGTGGTGTAGGCTCCTATACCTCCATGAGTCTACAGTGTGTTGTTTTACTAATGTTGTTAACAATAAAGCTTCCTCAGTGTAAACCCAACCACTTGGGGTGGACGGTAGAGCGTCATGCAGGTCGGGGTTCAATCCCCGGCCGTCCACAAGTGGTTGGGCACCATTCCTTGCCCCCTCGTCCCATTCCAAATCCTTATCCTGACCCCTTCCAAGGGCTATATAGTCGTAATGGCTTTGCGCTTTCTCTCTGGACCACTGACGCACCGCTCCTGTGCTAGGTAAGTCCACTACGGGCTCACCATAGCCCGTGCTACTTGCCCCGCTCCTGTGCCAGGTAAGTCCACTACGGGCTCACCATAGCCCGTGCTACTTGCTCCGCTCCTGTGCTAGGTAAGTCCACTACGGGCTCACCATAGCCCGTGCTACTTGGAACTTGTTCCGAGTAGCTGAATCTATAACAACAACAACAAACTGCGCTTTCTCCTGGTAGTTCCCTTCCACAGTGTAAATTGAAGCTGGTGATTCATTATATCTCCGTCTGTGTCTCTGTCTTTCTGTCTCTCTCTCTCTCTCTCTCTCTCTCTCTCTCTCTCTCTCTCTCTCTCTCTCTCTCTCTCTCTCTCTGTCTCTCTCTCTCTCTGTCTCTCTCCCTGCATGTGTGCACATACTCCACACAGGCTGGCAGTGTTGCCCCCATTAACAACACTACGCTACTCAAGCGCCTCTCTAAATACCTCTACAACTACTTTCTTATCAATCATCGCAACAACAACTTCTCTAATCACAACCCCTCCCCCCCCCCACCCAACAAATTAGCTTAACATCAACACTACAACACTACTTAACATCATACAACCTTCCCCCATCCTTTCACAGTCGCCATCCACAATATTCCATGGAATCACCCCCAACCCCTTACAACCCTGTCCCAACAACCGTTCAAGATACAACCAACCAGCCACCACAATCGTCCTACAACCATCACAGACACAAATTACAATCTCCACACAACCATCCAGATACACAATCACCACGACAACCTCCCTACAATGATCCCAGATTCACAACCAGCCACTACAACCTCCCTACAATGACTCCACATACACAACCAGCCACTACAACCTCCCTACAATGATCCCAGATTCACAACCAGCCACTACAACCTCCCTACAATGATCCCAGATTCACAACCAGCCACTACAACCTCCCTACAATGATCCCAGATACACAACCAGCCACTACAACCTCCCTACAATGATCCCAGATACACAACCAGCCACTACAACCTCCCTACAATGACCCCAGATACACAACCTGCCACTACAACCATCCAGGCACACAATCACCCACCATATATAACCATCCCAGTGACAATCATCCACCACAACCATCCCTACAACCCTCCCTCCCCCCTCCCCCCAGCTACAACTTAGCCAAAAGTTGCATCTTTAATAACACAGAGAATTTAATAACAACGACAGTAGTAATAATAAGAAGTAAAGCCATTTGAGCTGATACAAGTGTTGGAGGGGAGCCTGGCGGTGGGTTGGGAGGCGGTGGAACGGCACATTGGGAGGAACCAGATTTTACAACCTGAGCAAGTTTCAACAATATATTTTGCTTCGACCAATCAGTACATTTCTAGGGTCCCTTGGTAGTAATTTTGTTCCAATCTGTCGTAACAATATTCACCGTCATCAAATTATCCGCTTCCATTGGTACGTGAAGTGAAAAGCCACGCCCCCATTGGTCAGTTGAATGACACGCCACGCCCACGGGCCTGCGAGGACGGCTGTGAATGGTGGAGTGGCAGGGAAAGCTCCGCCTCCCGTTTTCTCCCTTGGGACACGCCCCGTTTGGCTGTGATGACACAGGGAGCCACTGGCTGTGATATATATCCCGAGTCTTCCCCGACATGTTTTATGGCTCTTGTTTCGCAGTTTTATTGGCGAAGAATATAAACAAACTCGCACAATATGAGGGCGATTCATTCCCGGCGACAAATTGCGTTCGCGGCGACGCAAATAAAGTCGCGGAGCGAGAGCGTGTGAGATTTCTTGAGCGTCTCTCCAAGGTTGCAGCGTGGCGGGGACGCGCCTGGCCCCGCCTCCCCGCCACCTCTCCCCCGTCTCCCCGCCACCTCTCCCCCGTCTCCCCGCCACCTCTCCCGGCCGATAACTCTGCCCTCTGGTGGCGCGCGCCTGCACTAATCACGTCACAAGTGCAATATTATGGCGGAAAGTATTGAAATTTTCGGCGTGCTTCCCTGAGCACGTAACGCAATTTAACCACGCCAAGCATATTAGTTTCGAGCAGTAAACGGATTTCATGGGAAGGATTTCATCAGGGTGAAGTGTATGTGTGTGTGACGTAGAGAGAGGAGTTCAATGATACAGGTAATAAAGTGTCATACTAGCACAGGTAAACAACTTTAGGTATTACACACACATCAAGTACCACTTAGCCGGAGCCAGCCGGAGCATTCCTCAACAAAGGCAAACTTCGTTATATGAGATTGAGAGTCCTCGTTGGTACCCTGTGATACCTTTCTTCCTGGCAGAGGAAGAAAGGTGTCATAGCTTCCTAACAGAGGAAGAAAGGTGTCATAGCTTCCTAACAGAGGAAGAAAGGTGTCATAGCTTCCTGACAGAGGAAGAAAGGTGTCATAGCTTCCTGACAGAGGAAGAAAGGTGTCATAGCTTCCTGACAGAGGAAGAAAGGTGTCATAGCTTCCTAACAGAGGAAGAAAGGTGTCACAGCTTCCTAACAGAGGAAGAAAGGTGTCATAGCTTCCTGACAGAGGAATAAAGGTGTCACAGCTTCCTAACAAAGGAAGAAAGGTGTCATAGCTTCCTGACAGAGGAAGAAAGGTGTCACAGCTTCCTAACAAAGGAAGAAAGGTGTCATAGCTTCCTGACAGAGGAAGAAAGGTGTCACAGCTTCCTAACAGAGGAGGAAAGGTGTCATAGCTTCCTAACAGAGGAGGAAAGGTGTCATAGCTTCCTGACAGAGGAAGAAAGGTGTCACAGCTTCCTAACAGAGGAAGAAAGGTGTCACAGCTTCCTAACAGAGGAAGAAAGGTGTCATAGCTTCCTCACAGAGGAAGAAAGGTGTCATAGCTTCATAACAGAGGAAGAAAGGTGTCATAGCTTCCTCACAGAGGAAGAAAGGTGTCATAGCTTCCTGACAGAGGAGGAAAGGTGTCACAGCTTCCTAACAGAGGAAGAAAGGTGGCATAGCTTCCTAACAGAGGAAGAAAGGTGTCATAGCTTCCTGACAGAGGAAGAAAGGTGTCATAGCTTCCTGACAGAGGAAGAAAGGTGTCATAGCTTCCTGACAGAGCAAGAAAGGTGTCATAGCTTCCTTCACCGCCTCGTACTCTAGACCATTTTTATAAAGAGTTTCAAAGTCGAACAGAAACAGATCACTAGATCCAAAGGAGGATGCTTCCGATCTACCTATCTTTAGTAGTCCGGACCTTATCCAGGGGATAAGGTCGAGTACAGTCAATGCGCTACGAACTCTCGACAATTTCGACCTGTCGCGTTCTTTCAACTTTAACTCAAGTCAGCGAGTGCTTTCACTCAAATGTGACCAGATCAGAGAATGCACTCACTCAAGTGTATCCAGGTTTTAGTGTGTTTTTCAGTCCAGTACGTCCAGGTCAGAGAGTACTTCCACTCAAGTGTGTCCTGGTCAGAGTGAACTTTCAAGTGTGTGTGTCCAAATAAAAGAATGCTTTCATTCAGCTTTAACTCGTGTGTCCACGTCAGAGAGCGGTTGCACTCAAGTGCGTGCAAGTACAGTACTTGAGCACAGCCACTCGTAACCTCACACTCCCACTATAGTTACCGAGCAACAACAATACCATGAAACAGTCAGGAACTAAAGCAGGTACACTGATGACCACAATGAGATTTGTCAAGCAAAACGTGTGTGTGTGTGTGTGTGTGTGCGTGCGTGCGTGCGTGCGTGCGTGCGTGCGTGCGTGTGTGTGTGTGTGTGGAGTGAGTTACCAAACCAGCAGACTGCAGCAGACGTTGCCACAGCTCGAATACGACTTGGCTTCAAGTATCTCTCGATCCTCAGTGTGAATAGCGATCCATATGAAGCAAGATAAATGTGTGGAGACAAAGATAGTGACACACACACATCTTAGACTGAACAAATTGAAGCAGAGATAATTATATCTTTAAATTCTAAAGCACATGGTGTATGATATAGCAAACAATATTATTACAAATTATAGTATTTGAAATCCTTGCACTGTATCCGTGTTTCACTTCTAGTTGATAAATTATATGAGAGATTACGAATCAGCTGTGTAGTGTGAAGACTAATAGTAATAAGCAGTAGCTCTTCTATGATGCTGTAATACATCATATTTTAATATTTTATGTATTAGCAAAAAATACATTTACATCAATGTTTGATAATTCATGTAAATACTTAGATATTGTAATGAATCGCTTTCTGTAACTAGCTGACATCATTATAAGGTGTGTAAATTACATAAAATTATTAATGTAAAAGTCTCCACTGAAGTCTGATTAAGACCTTTTGTGCCCTTTGTAATCCTTTTTGCGCTACCGCGCACAGGATGAGTATGGGGTGCACAATAAACCAGCCACCTCCAGTGACAACAATCCCAACTTCCTTCTTCTTCTTGAGGTTATCTTGAGATGATTTCGGGGCTTTAGTGTCCCCGCGGCCCGGTCCTCGACCAGGCCTCCACCCCCAGGAAGCAGCCCTTGACAGCTAACACCCAGGTACCTATTTTACTGCTAGGTAACAGGGGCATAGGGTGAAAGAAACTCTGCCCATTGTTTCTCGCCGGCGCCTGGGATCGAACCCAGGACCACAGGATCACAAGTCCAGCGTGCTGTCCGCTCGGCCGACCGGCTCCTCCCCTAGCACAGAAAAATAGACTTGGGAGCGTCCCTGGCAATACCCTAAACAGAGAGAGAATTCAAGCAATGAATGACTTCCATTTGTAGCTGTAAGTCCTGGGTTCGAATCCCGATAGGTTCCTGAAAAAAATTGGGCCGGAGCAGAAAAAATGGGAACGTTTCCTTTGACCACATATCCCTTTGCACTGGCATGATACTGGAGGCACTGGCATGATACTGGAGGCACTGGCATGATACTGGAGGCACTGGCATGATACTGGAGGCACCGGCATGATACTGGAGGCACCGGCATGATACTGGAGGCACCGGCATGATACTGGAGGCACTGGCATGATACTGGAGGCACCGGCATGATACTGGAGGCACCGGCATGATACTGGAGGCACCGGCATGATACTGGAGGCACCGGCATGATACTGGAGCCACCGGCATGATACTGGAGGCACCGGCATGATACTGGAGGCACCGGCATGATACTGGAGGCACCAGCATGATACTGGAGGCACCGGCATGATACTGGAGGCACCGGCATGATACTGGAGGCACCGGCATGATACTGGAGGCACCGGCATGATACTGGAGGCACAGGCATGATACTGGAGGCACCAGCATGATACTGGAGGCACCGGCATGATACTGGAGCCACCGGCATGATACTGGAGCCACCGGCATGATACTGGAGGCACCAGCATGATACTGGAGGCACCAGCATGATACTGGAGGCACCAGCATGATACTGGAGGCACCAGCATGATACTGGAGGCACCAGCATGATACTAGAGGCACCGGCATGATACTAGAGGCACCAGCATGATACTGGAGGCACCAGCATGATACTGGAGGCACCAGCATGATACTGGAGGCACCGGCATGATACTGGATGCACCAGCATGATACTGGAGGCACCAGCATGATACTGGAGGCACCAGCATGATACTGGAGGCACCAGAATGATACTAGACGCACCAGCATGATACTGGAGGCACCAGCATGATACTGGAGGCACCAGCATGATACTGGAGGCACCAGAATGATACTAGACGCACCAGCATGATACTGGAGGCACCAGCATGATACTGGAGGCACCAGTATGATACTGGAGGCACCAGCATGATACTAGACGCACCAGCATGATACTAGACGCACCAGCATGATACTAGACGCACCAGCATGATACTAGACGCACCAGCATGATACTAGACGCACCAGCATGATACTAGACGCACCAGCATGATACTAGACGCACCAGCATGATACTAGACGCACCAGCATGATACTAGACGCACCAGCATGATACTAGACGCACCAGCATGATACTAGACGCACCAGCATGATACTAGACGCACCAGCATGATACTGGAGGCACCAGCATGATACTGGAGGCACCAGCATGATACTGGAGGCACCAGTATGATACTAGACGCACCAGTATGATACTGGAGGCACCAGCATGATACTAGACGCACCAGCATGATACTAGAGGCACCAGCATGATACTAGACGCACCAGCATGATACTAGAGGTACTTCTTTAGGCTCTTCTCTTCGTCTCACACAAATCACTCCATCTCTTACATGTGTTCTGTCCCTTTTCCCTCCCTTCCATCGCCCCCTGCCTTCTTCCTTTCTACTTTCTTCTCCCTCACTTCCCCCATTCCTCCTTCCCTCCCTCTTTTTTTCCGGCACGATTCTGGAGGCACCGGAAGTTTCTTCCCTCCTACCTCCCTCCCTTTTTTTCTTTCTTATCCCTCCCTCCCCGTGCTCCCTCCCTATCCCCCCCCCTTCCCTCCCCCTCCCTCTTTCTTGCGTCTCAGCTGTTTCATCATTGGATTTATCAATTTAGCAACACCGGGAGAGGCTGCCGGCCAGGAGTCTGAGGCCAACACAACTCCTCCAGAATTCTCAAGACGTATATCTCTCATTCTCCAGAGATAAAAATCATATTGCTGAGCAAGTGAAGATCCCAAAGGTGTAGCAGTGACCGCTAGGGTGTAGCAGTGGTCGCTGGGGTGTAGCAGTGGTCGCTGGGGTGTAGAAGTGGTCGCTGGGGTGTAGCAGTGACCGCCAGGGTGTAGCAGTGGTCGCTAGGGTGTAGCTGTGACCGCCAGGGTGTAGCAGTGACCGCTAGGGTCACCTCCTCCCCCCATCCACAAAACTTTCTCCCGCCCCTCCTCAACCAGTAATCTCAGTCACCTTCACTTCGCGGTATCACTTTCAGCATGAGGGGGGGGGGGGGGGGGTCACCAGCACCCCCGTCAACCCCCTCCCCCTTCCCCTTCCGCCACCCCAGAGCATTTCTTCCCTCCCTCCCTCCCTTCCCTCCACATTACTCCCCTCCCAGCTTCCCTCCACATTACTCCCCTCCCAGCTTCCCTCCCCCCATGAAGACCCTCCCGTCGAAGGGATGTAATTAAATTATTCCGCCTTGAAGGTCTCAATGGGCAGAGTCGCTTCTTGGGGAACAGTGGTGGTGAAGTCGCCGCCCCCCGCCTTGCCCCCCCCCCCTCTACCCACCCATTACCTCCCCCCCCCGGGCCCCAACACCCTTCTCAACTCCAACTCTCCCTCTCACTTCCCCACCATCTTCCTTGCTAGCTCCAGCTGTAGTGTGCACCACCAACAAGGTAAAGTGGAACAGGTGCTGAGAACAAGAACCCATCAGAGGTGGTGGTGTAGTACGTGGGGGGGGGGGAGGGGGGGGGGGAATGGGGTCATTTTGGGTAGGGGGATGGTTGAGGATTATGGGGCTGGGGGTGGAGGGGTCTTGGGGGGGGGGGGAGAGGGAGTTTATGGGTCTTGTGGTGGAGAGGAAGTTATAGTGAGTGTTGAGAGGCAGTGAGAGGCTTCCCTCGGAAAGAACTGAGGGAAAGAGGCGGGTCTCTTGGTCAGGGTGTGAGGGCCTCTCCTGATTGAGCTTTGCAGGATCGAGCGCAAGGCCCCGAGGCCCGCTTTTCCAGATGCTGGTTGACAATTGAGGTGAGTACCGCCGCTCACGTTTCTCGTGGCGTCGGAATTATATACCATTTACTGGAATAACTTCCGCTGTCTCAGTTTCAGTCTGTTTACTCACTGCTCTTACTCTTAACACAATTATTGCTAAGATACCTGACATACCTAAGATACCTGAGATACCTAAGATAAGATACCTGTTAATCCTCCGCGCCTCAACTTGGCCCCCAAGTCCCCCTGTTCAACCTTGCCTTATTCCCAAGTTGTCTCCCTCTTCAACCTTGCCTTATATTGACCATGTCCTCATGTTCCACCCTGCCTTATATTGACCATGTCCTCTTGTTCCACCTTGCCTTATATTGCCCATGTCCTCTTGTTCCACCCTGCCTTATATTGACCATGTCCTCTTGTTCTACCCTGCCTTATATTGACCATGTCCTCTTGTTCCACCCTGCCTTATATTGACCATGTCCTCTTGTTCTACCCTGCCTTATATTGACCATGTCCTCTTGTTCCACCCTGCCTTATATTGGCCATGTCCTCTTGTTCCACCCTGCCTTATATTGGCCATGTCCTCTTGTTCCACCCTGCCTTATATTGCCCATGTCCTCTTGTTCAACCCTGCCTTATATTGGCCATGTCCTCTTGTTCAACCTTGCCTTATATTGGCCATGTCCTCTTGTTCCACCCTGCCTTATATTGGCCATGTCCTCATGTTCAACCTTGCCTTATATTGCCCATGTCCTCATGTTCAACCTTGCCTTATATTGGCCATGTCCTCTTGTTCAACCTTGCCTTATATTGGCCATGTCCTCATGTTCAACCTTGCCTTATATTGGCCATGTCCTCTTGTTCAACCTTGCCTTATATTGACCATGTCCTCATGTTCCACCCTGCCTTATATTGACCATGTCCTCATGTTCCACCTTGCCTTATATTGACCATGTCCTCATGTTCCACCTTGCCTTATATTGACCATGTCCTCATGTTCCACCCTGCCTTATATTGACCATGTCCTCTTGTTCAACCTTGCCTTATATTGGCCATGTCCTCTTGATCCACCTCTTGTTCAACCATTTAACAATTCCCGTGATAACTGTATGCCATAATCATGTGTCGTGGATCCCGTGTATCCTGGAGTGTGGCGAGACTGAGGAGCCTCAGCTGGTGACGTGAGAGAGCACCCCGAGAGCACACAGCCCCGTCCTCGAGTCCCTACAGCCTAAAAGACCGTAATGATGCCTCTAAAGAGTAATGATGCCTCTAAAGAGTAATGATGCCTCTAAAGAGTAATGATGCCTCTAAAGAGTAATGATGCCTCTAAAGAGTAATGATGTCTCTAAAGAGTAATGATGCCTCTAAAGAGTAATGATGCCTCTAAAGAGTAATGATGTCTCTAAAGAGTAATGATGCCTCTAAAGAGTAATGATGCCTCTAAAGAGTAATGATGCCTCTAAAGAGTAATGATGCCTCTAAAGAGTAATGATGCCTCTAAAGAGTAATGATGCCTCTAAAGAGTAATGATGCCTCTAAAGAGTAATGATGCCTCTAAAGAGTAATGATGCCTCTAAAGAGTAATGATGCCTCTAAAGAGTAATGAGGATAATAATGAAGCTCCTCCCCCAACACCTTGAGACGGTGTGCGAGGACAGGGGGTTAAGGAACTGGGAACACGGTTGAGGTAGGCCTAGGGGAAATGCTCCCTAAACAGGACTCAGACAAGAGGGATAATACAGAGAGAGAACTCAGATTTTTCAAGGTCTACCTGGCTACGAGGAAGCCAAAGTTGAGTGCTTGCATATATATAGAGGGTCGGCTACACACACATCCTTGGACTACTACTGAGATACGGGGTCACCATAGCCCGTGCTACTTGGACCTTTTTGTAGCAGGTAACGAATCTTTAACAACAACAACATACTACTGAGGCCGAGAGTTACTGCAAGTGTGCTGTTCTCCCAACACCCAACAGCACGGCCGAGGGACACAAAAACTAACCCACTAATATTGGTATTTATAAATACAGTCGCACCAAACATCATGAGATGCAAAGGGATCCTGGCCAATATAGGTGGCTACAAAAGGTATACCTTGACAATAACAAAGTGGAAATACAGAGAAAGAAAGAGCAGCACAAGGAAAGGGCAAATAGGAGAGAGAGAGAGAGAGAGAGAGAGAGAGAGAGAGAGAGAGAGAGAGAGAGAGAGAGAGAGAGAGAGAGAGAGAGAGAGAGAGAGAGAGAGAAGTAGTGGAGGTTGGTAGGAAGTGAGAGGTCAGCAGCATGGGGCAGGAAGCCTCACCACTCACCACCACCTCCAAGACCAACCCGCCCAAGACAAGTTATAGCCAGTAATCAGTTGACATAATTAGCCTTGACTCAAACCCTATATCCTCCGTACAGCCAAGCTCAGCGACAGCCATCGTAGTATAACAAGAACAAGTGACTGGCTCTGGATAATCTTGTAAATAGAACAATAAGTAAAAACAGTAAGAAAAGGCTCACCTGGAGGCTAACTTTACAGGTCAAGTGAGAAGGTGTCTGTTCCCGCCGCCAGCTGATGCAGACTATGGCCAGGTGTCCACTGACTTGGCTAAACAACCCCCTCTCTCCCCCCACCCTCTTCACAGACCCCCCTACTCTCTTCCCCCTCTTCACAGACCCCCTACTCTCCTCCCCCTCTTCACAGACCCCCCTACTCTCTTTCCCCTCTTCACAGACCCCCCCACTCTCTTCCCCCTCTTCACAGACCCCCTACTCTCCTCCCCCTCTTCACAGACCCCCCTACTCTCTTCCCCCTCTTCACAGACCCCCCTACTCTCTCCCCCCCCTACCCCTACTCTCTTCCCCCTCTTCACAGACCCCCCTACTCTCTCCCCCCCTTCCCCTACTCTCTTCCCCATCTTCACAGACCCCCTACTCTCTCCCCCACTTCACACACCCCCAACCCTACACGCCCCCACTTTTGATTCATTTATTCTGGTAGGGTGAAAGAAAACGGAAGCTGAAAAGGTTGTTACCCCTAACGATTGTTGCCCCCCAATTGCTGTAGATTCTTTGGGTTAAACACTAGACCAGAAATTATATCGGTTTGATTTCGAACATCCTTACAACATTAACATTCTCACAATCCTTACCATCCTAGCATATATGACAACATTACAACCGCAAATAAAGATGAATCGGCTTACATATGTAACCTATAGGGAACATTTTCATACATTGTTTTAATGTAAGGATAAATGTATGATAAATGTGTAAAAAATATTAATTACACTGAACTACTGGTGATTGAAATACGCTTGACCCCGCAAACCCGTACGTACACACACACACACACACACACACACACACACACACACACACACACACACACACACACACACACACACACACACACATATACACACACACACACACACACACACACACACACACACACACACACATACACACACACATACACACACACACACACACACACACACACACACACACACACACACACACACACACACACACACACATACCCACTGCATTTTCTTGGACTGTCGGAAAACCTTTGACACAGTACCCAATAAGAGGCTGGTGCATAAGCTGGAGAGACAGGCAGGAGTGACTGGTAAGGTGCTCCAGTGGATAAGGGAGTACCTAAGCAATAGGAAGCAGAGTTACGGTGAGGGGTGAGACCTCAGATTGGCTTGAAGTCACCAGTGGAGTCCCACAGGGCTGTTTACTCGGTCCTATCCTGTTTCTGATATACGTAAATGATCTCCCAGAGGGTATTGACTCATTCCTCTCAATGTTTGCTGACCACGCCAAAATTATGAGAATGATTAAGATAGAGGCGGACTGCTTGAGGCTTCAAGAACACCAAGACATACTGAAGGAATGGTCGAACAAGTGGTTGTTGGAGTTTAACCCAAGCAAATGTAATGTAATGAAGATAGGTGTAGGGAGCAGGAGACTAGATACAAGGTATCATTTGGATTATGAAATTCTTCAAGGGTCAGAGAGAGAGAGAAAGACTTGGGGGTTGATATCACGCTAGACCTCTCCCCTGAAGCCCATATCAAGAGGATAACATCAGCGGGATACGCCAGGTTGTCCAACATAAGAACGGCATTTAGAAACTTCTGTAAGGATTCATTCAGAACTTTGTATACCACATATGTCAAACCAATCTTGGAATATGCAGCTCCAGCATGGAGTCCATATCTAGTCAAGCATAAGACTAAACTGGAGAAGGTTCAAAAGTTTGTCACCAGACTAGTACCCGAGCTGAGAGGTATGAACTACGAGGAGAGACTGCGGGAGTTAAACCTCACGTCGCTGGAAGACAGAAGAGTTAGTGGGACATGATCATCACCTACAAGATTCTCAAAGGAATTGATAGGGTAGATAAGGACATGCTATTTAGCCCAAGGGGCCGGTTATCTTGAGATGATTCCGGAACTTAGCGTCCCCGCGGCCCGGTCCTCGACCAGACCTCCTTTTTGTTACCCCTCCCCCTCGGGAAGCACCCCGTAGCATCTGTCTAACTCCCAGGTACCTATTTACTGCTAGGTAACAGGGACATCAGGGTGAAAGAAACATTTTGCCCATTTGTGTCCGTCTTCACCGGGGATCGAACCCGGAACCTTAGGCCTATGAATCCGAAGCGCTGTCCGCCCAGCTGTCAGTCGCTCACGCACTAGGGGACACAGGTGGAAACTGAGTGCCCAAATGAGCCACAGAGATATTAGAAAGAACTTTTTTAGTGTCAAGAGTAGTTGACAAATGGAATGCATTAGGCAGTGATGTGGTGGAGGCTGACTCCATACACAGTTTCATGTGAAGATATGATAGAGTCCATTAGGCTCAGGAATCTGTACACCAGTTGATTGACAGTTGAGAGGCGGGACCAAAGAGCCAGAGCTCAACCCCCGCAAGCACAATTAGGTGAGTACACACACACACTGGAGGCATTAGAGTTAACCACAACAAATGACAAAGAACAATTCCTGAAACCATCACCTTCAAGAAGACACAGATTCAAGCTAAGGAAACAAAGGTGCCGAAAAAATATTAGAAAGTTTTCTTATTCAAACAGAGTTAAGTGAGGTGGTGGTGGAGGCCAAAACTATCAGTAGTTTCAAAGTGTTCCAAGACAAAGAGTACTGGGAAGTACTCCACGAGCGTAGCTCTCCTCCTGTAACTACACCTAGGTAATTACACTTAGGTAATTACACTCACACACACACGTATCATAATTGTGGAGCGGGCAGCCTCCACACACGTGCTGGCCACAACAGGAACACCACAAGTTTCGTGACGTGTTTCCCTCTGACAGCTTCCGGTGTCTCAACTACCGCCGCGGACTCAAGCTAATTACTAGTAATTACCCCCTGAGCCACGTGACTCGCCACCATAATGCCCGGCTATTATTACCCGCGTGTTGGGGCGGAGGGGAGACTAATTCAGGTGAGGACTGGTGTCACTTTGTTTTATTGACTGCAGCCTGCACACGACCTTTGACTGGTCGGCCCTGCGGTCGCCCTGACCACGGCCCCGGCCTCCTGCTGGGGGGGGGGGGAGAGGACGTGGCTCGTGTGGGTACCAACTGCCTCAACTATCAATTATTATTATTATTAACATCTTTATTGACACAATTAATTTCAATTTTGCCTAATCTGAGGATATCAATTAAGTCTTATTGAAGTGAGGATAATGCTGGTATTCACTGTCACACAGGACAGAGGGTCATACATAAGACAATAGGTCTAAACTGTAGGCGGAAGTTCATATATATCATGGTTATAATCAATGTTTTAATGTATGGATATGTAAATATAACTTTCTACTGTGCACTGCCACACAAGGGCAGGGATGGGTTCATAAGTGATGCAGCGTAGAAGTAATATAGATCAAAATTGTTCTTCATTCTTTAAAATGGACAAGCAAATTTTGGATAAATTGTTAGAATGTCGTCCAGAACACCTAAGTCAATAAAATAGTTACACAGTTGGTGGTACAAGAGGCCAGGAGGTCTAAAGTCCTTTAGGGTTTCACATTCAACAATATAGTGTTCTAGTGAATGCATTAAAGGTTTGTCACAAAGTTTGCAATCTGAGTATTCTGGTAGGGGCTCAGCCTCACTAACCTGCCAGATGTGTCTATAGCCAAGGTGAATTTGCGCAATGACTACATCACACTGCCTGGTCCGGTTACTGTGCTGACCATACAAACACCTATTATTACAAAAGTTGTCCTAGTTTTTAATACTGCAGCTTTCAGGTCTGGGCATTTCTTAGTTCTTCTAAATCTGAATTAATTTCTTTAATTTGTATGTTTCTAATAATTGCATTAGATGGTCCAAAGTCATAATCAGTGTTTACTTTCCTGCAAGCCTCATTGGCTAATCGATCTAGAAAGTCATGTTTTCCAACTCCAACATGGGACTATCAAGGGAGTGAGCGATGGTGAAGGAGTCCCTGTCCCCAAGGACGACCCGGGATGTTCCCAGTTTCTTTCTTTCGATATCCATCCACTTAGACTGACCAGTCTAAGTGGATGGATATCGTCTATAGTTGCTGCTCTTATCATTATCAATGGCATTGTACCAGCGTACATATTCCTCGACTTGCTCTTCTGTCCAGTCTAGACTGGCCAGTCTAAGTGAATGAATATCGTGTATAGTTGTTGCTCTTATCATTATCAATGGCATTGTACCAGCGTACATATTCCTCGACTGGCTCTTCTGTCCTTTCTTCATCTTCCCTGTCACAATAATCTTGCTTGAAGATACCTCTGGTTGGTAGGTCTTAAGGCAGGAGTCCTCAGCGTAGTCCTCCCTCCCTTGCACCGTCACCGCCCAACATGTTGACTTATCCCCCACAAATTCTGACACAGATCTACAGGAACATTCTTCGTAGGTTGGATAAGGTTTCTACAGCTCTGTTGATTTCACCGACTGCCCCTTTTTCCACCTCCACATTCCCAAGAACCTGAATATCTTAAGTTAGTGAAGGAAAGTTCCTCCTGTTCTCCCTTCTGTCTTGGGCTGGAAGGTAGAGCCACGGTCTCACTTCATGCAGGTCGGCGTTCAATCCCCGACCGTCCAAGTGGTTGGGCACCATTCCTTCCTTCCCGTCTCATCCCAAACACAAATCCTGACCCCTTCCCAGGGCTATATAGTCGTAATGGCTTGGCGCTTTCCCCTGATAGTTCCTGTCCTTTCCTCTCCCTTCTGTGTAGCTTAATCCCACATTAATGACAATGTATTCAGCTTGAGTCGAGAGCATAGTTCTCAGCACAATATTTTATCTTACTTTATTTGGTAAAGGTATGTGTATCCCTGTGATTGCATGGAGCTTCATCCCTGCCAAGAGTAAGGTCAAGAGAGCCATCTTTATCTTGAGATGAGATAAGATGGCTCTGTTGCTACATTCACTCCTGTATGGAGCTTTATCCCTGCCAAGAGTGAGGTCAACAGAGCCGTCAGTATAGATTTTCTCTAATAATGTACATGCTTCACATATTGCTCAGAGATATATGTTTTATTTATTGGAGCAATTTGTTGGATTTCTTCGGTTTCGTCTTGTTTATTGTGTTACTGATGTTGTTCTTCACTGTGGAGGTAGGCTCCCGGACTCCGTCCTGCGGGTGGAGTTAGGCCAGGTTTATTACTGCTCGGCCATGCCACTGCTCGGCCATGCCACTGCTCGGCCATGCCACTGCTCGGCCATGCCACTGCTCGGCCATGCCACTGCTCAGTCATACTGCTTGGTCATACCACTGTTTGATCATGCCACTGTTCAATCATACTACTGCTCGGCCATACCAGCTGGTCATGCCCGATCATACAACCCTGGTAATGCCACTGCATGACAATGGTGGCATTCAAGTCACCGTGGTACTGGAGCTGCCTGAGAGTGAAATTTGGAAGCTGTTTAAAAGAAGGAAAAACTAACATTCCGAGTCCATGTCTCAACCCCCTGCCCATCCCCGTCCCTTTACTCTCCCCCCTTTCCCAGCCTCCAGCTTCTCACCCCCTTCCTTCGCACCCTTCCTCTTCCTCCCTCCCCTCCCACAGTTATCGCCAGCGTGCACACCGCCACAGCCCCCCACTCCTCCCCTCTGCTCCTGCCCAACACAGTGAACCAAAGACCATTACAGTGACTTATTGACCCTCGGGCGTCGACGGCGTCTCTTATCTAGCCACAAGACACAGTTCACCCTAGTAACATGGGTATATAAATGTAGGGTGAGACAACCAGGCAGTGTGAGGTACACCCATGTAGGGTGAGAGACAACCATGAAGGGAGAGACAAGCCATGCAGGTGAGAAACAACTAAGCAGAGAGACAACCATGTATAGAGAGGAGAGAACCATGTAGGGAGAGCGATAATAAACCAGTGAGAAACAACCATGTACCGTAAGAGGCAACCATGCAATGAAAAAACAACCACGTAGGGAAAGACAACCACGCAGAGACACTGAATCATACAAACACTTGTTTTGCCCCTCACCCAAACACTGGCACTTTCTCCCACCCAAACACTGGCACTTTCTCCCACCCAAACACTGGCACTTTCTCCCACCCAAACACTGGCACTGTCTCCCACCCAAACACTGGCACTTTCTCCCACCCAAACACTGGCACTTTCTCCCACCCAAACACTGGCACTTTCTCCCACCCAAACACTGGCACTTTCTCCCACCCAAACACTGGCACTTTCTCCCACACAAACACTGGCACTTTCTCCCACCCAAACACTGGCACTGTCTCCCACCCAAACACTGGCACTGTCTCCCACCCAAACACTGGCACTTTCTCCCACCCAAGGTCCCTCTCCCCATCCTTCAACCGTCCCTCTACCACTGTTCCCCGTGACAATTCAGGCGTGTTAATTACTAATTTGGCCGTGCGTTACTGAGCAGTTGGAGCCTGGAATTAATGCACTGCGACCCAATCTCCTTGCCCGCTAGGACCAGTTTGGGGCACCACAAGAACTCACTTCACCCTACTTCCAGCCTGGGCATCACTAACACAAACGCATTTAACTGTGCTACAGTGTAATTCCCAAGGGTACCGTCACCTGTGGCAGGTGGCTACAGGTGACGGATCTCCCAATCCTGACCACTCCAGGTGCAAACTCTGTGAGCAGGAACTGCGGCATGATCTCCCACACTACAGTATTGAATGCCCAGTTATTAGTCCCTTTAGATCTGCTGGTATGAGGTACCTGGAGCCCTTCAGATCTGCTGGTATGAGGTACGTGGAGCCCTTCAGACCTGCCGGTATGAGGTACGTGGAGCCCTTCAGATCTGCTGGTATGAGGTACGTGGAGCCCTTCAGACCTGCCGATATGAGGTACCTGGAGCCCTTCAGATCTGCTGGTATGAGGTACGTGGAGCCCTTCAGACCTGCCGGTATCAGGTACCTGGAGCCCTTCAGACCTTCAGACCTGGCAGTATCAGGTACCTGGAGCTTTGAAATCACTTTATTAATTCTCGTGTTCTTGAGGAAATCCTCACAATTCAGCAATAGTTTGCCAGTGTCATATAGGGTCACATGACCCTGTATGACAAGCTGGGTATTTTAGCATCTTGACACACAGTGTAGCCCCTTCATATAGTCTAGGTTAGCTGCATAATTGCCAACGTTCCTAAGTATGTTAATTAAAAACAGACGGGGAGAAATTACTACGCCGTCTCCACGAGTGTATGAGGGTACTGGGTGCATGTACGCCTCACCACCAGCCATTACTTATAACTCTATCGTTAGTAAGGTCGGGAGGGGGGGGGGTTTACGGGCTCACCATAGCCCGTGCTACTGGAACTTATCGTTCTGAGCAGCGAATCTTAAACAACAACAACAACAGTAAGGTGGGCATACCGTTACAGCCCCACTCTTGTGCCAGGTAAGTCCACTACGGGCTCACCATAGCCCGTGCTACTTGGAACGTTTTGTTCCCAGTAGCTGAATCTAAAACAACAGGTGGGCATAGTACTGGACTGTTACCCCCCCCCCCCCCCCGGCTGCCTGGGTTCAAACCCCCTCAACGATCGCCAAGTTTACTGTTGAATATATAAACGACAAATCTAAACCTATGTTCTCATAAGATTCAATAGGATGTGTGGATATGTTTTTCGGAAAAAAATGTCACATTCTAGCACACAGTACTTGTACAATAGAGCAATAGAGTTGTACTTACGAGAGGCAGCAGCTGAGTGTGTGTTGACGCAGGATTGTCTGCCTTTTCATCTCCCGAGAGAACGGTTGGCTGCCTCCTTATACACACTCACCGCTTCACTCGTCATCTTGATGCCCTGCAGGTTACAATGACACTTAAAGTTCTAAAAACCATCCATTGCTGGCTGTCAACTTTAACACCTTTGAACTCTCGCCAAACTATAAGTACTCAAATAGCGGCATAACGTTCTACGCTTAATCACCAAGAATCTATAACGAGTAAATTCTTATCTACATGATCTTTAAACCAAACACTCGGCAAATTTATCAATAAAAACATCGAATGTGCCTTTCACAACTTATTAAAGAACTTGAAGAACATTTGGCACTTACTCTTATGTTGTCAATGTTGATGATTTAGGGACGACATACAGTCAATGATCTTAACCAATGACAGTGCAGGCAAGGTGTGCAGACTGTTTTCATCCTTCAATTACAGTTTTACACTTTAATTTTCTTCTCTAAACTGTCGTTTTCCCAGATTCTCTTTGGATACGAGGAACCACTACCACCTGATGAACGTTTTATACTCATGGTTGCCACCAGTTGCTAAAGTTCTACAGTTGTACGAGCAAAATAACTGGGAGCAACGCGGACGGGTTCAGCCGCGATGCAAACGTAAACATTGGCAGGAGGTCGCTTAAGGTCCGGTGCTCCAGCCGCGACCCGAGAATGTCAACGCGCACACAAAATAAGTTTTGTAATTGTTATTGTTGATTTCACACATGTACGTTAAAAACCTGGACGTAAATCAGATTTAAATATTGTAAATTGAAGGGATTATTATAATTCATTGGACAAAAATAGAGGAGCAAAAAACTAAAGGTCATCAACTGAGGGACTACAGTATGTAGACATGTGTATATCTATAAGTAAATGTCTGTCTGTCTGAGGCTGGAGGCCAGACGCTTGTGGCTAGTCTAACACAACTTTCCAAGATGACACATCGGAGGTAGGGGAGCGCTATAGACCAGTCAGGGCGCTCCACTTTAAGAAATATTAGCATCTACAGTGTATAGTCTCTACATTATACAGTCTACAGTAGTCTTAAAACATTAAAATAGAGGTTATTTTTTCTGTAAAGGTTTTAGCTGTGTTTTTCAGTGCTTCATAAAATAAAATTTTCAGATAAAAAGTGAAAGAAACAAAGAAATAGAGAGAGAGAGAGAGAGAGAGAGAGAGAGAGAGAGAGAGAGAGAGAGAGAGAGAGAGAGAGAGAGAGAGAGAGAGAGAGAGAGAGAAAGCAGCCAGGGAACGTAGTTGACGGGCCGGCTGCCTTCCTCGGACTCACGCACCCTCAAGCCGAAAATTCAATTAAATTCTAATTTCCAAGGGATGCCGGGTTGCTAGGACTCAAGACGAGTTTGCCAGGCAGTGGGATCTTCCTCTTCGTCCTCCTGGCGACGTGCTCCTCGGTACCCAACACGTTCCAGTCCTCCTTGCGTAGTTTTTGGTATAGTTTCCTGTTCCCGCCACAAGGAGAAAAGGGTTGAGAAGGAAGTGACAGCTGAAGAAGTGCAAAAAAAGTTTTCCCCCATCGGAGTGGTGGACAGAGTGCCACCATCTGCAGGAGGCGGGTCCTTCTCCCTCTCTACCCCTCCTAAGTCCCCCTCCTCCGCCTCCCACTACTCCTTCTGCGTTCAAGTCATCGCACAACTTTTTCAATTTTCAATGGTCGCCTGAGCTCTTAAACTGCGAAAAATCTTCGTGTCTCTCGCACTCACTTTCACCCTCTCCCCCCTCCCCCACTCTCTCTCTCTCTCTCCCTCCCCCCTCTCTCTCTCTCTCACTACTTTTTCACTCTCCCTCTCTCCATCAATCTCTTCCTCTCCCCCATTCTACTTCCTCAAACACTCCCCCACACTCGCAGCCAGCCCCTCTCTTCCGTGCCACCCAGGGCGAGGTAAGAGCCCCCTCCCCTCGTGGGGTGTTGGGGAGCTGGGTCGGGTATCACCACCACCACCGCCTGTGACAATGTTGTTAAACTTCTCTAATTACACAATCCCTCCCTCCCTCCCTTATCTTACCCCCCCCCTCCTGCCCCATTGTCTTATCCTCTCAACACTCCACTTCGTCATCCTCCTTCCCCTCTCCGTCCCTTACATCTCCCCTCCTTCACACAACATATGAACCCTTTCATCCCCTCCCCTACATCTCTTCATCCCACACCGTCTCATTTCCCCCCCCCCCCCCTCACTAGACAACATGGGTTTAGAGAACCACAGAGAGGCCCATACATGTGATCATATAGCCAACACCTTGACGACAAAAATAGCAGTGATATAGTGTTCAAAGATATCTTCTAAGCTTTTAACAAAGTCTGGCACACGGGCCTAAAATACAAGATGTCAGAAATAAGCCTTCGACAGGGACACTCTATTACACTATGCCGCTTCATAGACAACAGAATAGACAACTAAGGATCCTCTCGGACGTAGGTTCGAACCCTTGTCACGGCCCTTGTGGATTTAATCATTTAACGCCTTAGGTAATTTGAAGAACTATTCAACCACATTAGTCTATGATATAATTAGTGGGTTTTGTGAACAATTATCAAGTCCAGGATGAACTGAGCACTTCCGATTTCACTAGAGCCAGACCTCTTACCTGGATCATGGCGGATTGGTGGGTATTCACTCAACATTATAAGAGGTCCCTCAGGTCATGCTCGTCCAAGCAGCGGCCGACCCCCCGAGATGCGATCACCTTGTTAACGCATTGTGTATTATAACAGCATTTTCTCAAACATAAATTAATATTAATATATAATTTGATCTTTATTTAGGATAAGGTTTTGGTTCTGTTGATATCAAGGTGTCCCCAGGGCGGGCTCGTTAAACACGCATTTATCATACATATCTGCGTTCATGAATACGCATTTATCAATGATAACGTACCCAGTATTAAACAATATGTTTGTTCTTAGAGTGCTATTATTATATATTAAAGCTGAGCGTAGGTTAGGTTGGGTGTTTAGGTTCTTACACTCTTCCCTTCCCCCTTACCAACCCTTGAGCAACCAACAGACGCGACAACAGAAGAAGCAACAGCAGCAGCATCGTCAATCTCCCAGCAATAGCATCATCAGTCAGCAGCAGATGGATGGCGTGTTTTTGAGCACGTAGTTGTTCTTGTCGAACGTTGTGAGCCAAACACGTCGGTTATGGTGGATGTCGCTGGCCAGACGGGAGTTCTGGTGGATGTCGTTGGCCAGACGGGAGTTCTGGTGGATGTCGTTGGCCAGACGGGATTCGATCAGGCACAAAACTCTCCGAGATTTTGTGTAATTAAGCCGGCGCCGGGCAAAATATTGGATCAGGAGTCACTCAAGCGGCTCCCAAGAACTTAGTTGACGGCTCGGCTTTTGCTAAACCTATTTTAGAGAAATTCTCGTCTGCTTATTTTTTCAGGAAAGAAAAATATAAAAAATGTTGAATATGGTTTTCGATTATTCCTGTTTACTAAGATGGGCTTCCAGGGCCGATAATAAAGTTTTCTTATATTGTATATAAATTGAACATAAATTACTACTTTTAACCCCCCCTAGTGATACACCTGACTCACCTGTGACACACATACACCTGTGACGTGCACACCTGTGACACACATACACCTGTGACGTGCACACCTGTGACACTCTGGGTCGTGGAGACAGCGGGTCTTATTGTCGTGGTGTTCCGTGGGATATTTCTTGTGTCTTCTTCATTAACTTATCTTAGGATTTTATGCATTCCCATAATGTCGTTCCCGTCGAATATTCCTTTCAGTGTAGCGAGGTCCAGACCCCCTCAGTCTTCCCCTCACTTCAGCAAGGAGTCTCTGAACTAAATCGTTTGTCATACACCTGGGTTCTAGGAGGCTCGAACAGTAGACCCCAGGCGTGTTTGTAGCGGGTGGAGTCGGACCCCTGTTTTGTTTTCGCCTTTTACCGGTGTGGGTTCCAAGCCGGTGATGCATACTCCTAAAGTAGTTGGGTAAAGGCGCACATATCTGTGCTCTTTGTGGTAAAGCTTCACTACTGTTTGTAAATACATGTTTCAATTATAATTTTGATGCCTGTAAGTTTAATTAAATGTAGGATCCTTATGGAATGGGTGTAAACAGTTTGTTTATTTCAAGCTTTTGCTTGCTATGTGTTTACTTCAAGAAGAAAACATGGTTACACAACTAAGCAGAATTGTTGCCTTAACACACAAGAAAACGCCAACAAATTATGATATAAACCAATGTATGTTTTTCTTTAATCTTCTGTGGTTTTAGCGCAAGATCCCACCACCACCACCACCACCTGGAGATTATTCCACCCAGCAACTCTTGACGAGGCAATACCTCGCGGCGGCGGCATCTCTCTACCTTTGTCCATATAGTTCACACGTGTAGATGTTGTTGTTTTAGATTCAGCTACTCTGACCATCAAGTTCCAGGTAGCACAGGCTATGGTGAGCCCCGTAACACACACAGGTATAGAATATTCTTGTGCTTATATCCGACACTGAAGCAGACTTTCCCCCACCACACCCTCCGTCTTCCCTAGTTTTCCTACCCACCACACGATCCCTCTTCCCCCCAATCACCAGCCCCCCTTCCTACCACACCCTCCCTCAATCACCAGCCCCCCCCCCTTTCTTACCACACCCTCCCTCTACCCCCCCCCCCTCGTTTCCCACCACACCCTTCCTCTTCCCCCAATCACCAGCCCCCTCCTATCCACCACACCCTCCCTCTTCCACCCCAATCAGCTGGTCCCCCCCCTACCTACCACCCTCCCCAAACAGCAGTTCTTAACGACCCAGAAATGGCCGGACACCATTAAGGCAAATAGCCTCCTCTTTGCCCACCAGCGGTCACGTGACTTCCATACAAGTTGTTTACCAGATACGTCATTTGGCAAGTGATGCTATTTGAGCTCGTGAATGCTGTCGGGGGGGGGGGGAGGAGGTCGGGGGAAGAGTAGAGGGGGTGAGGTTAGAGGGGGGTGGGGGGAACTGAGGTTGAAGGAGAGAAGTTGAAGAGGGTGGGGTTTGACGGGGGTGGATAGGATACATAACTCACTCCATGCTATCAATTAATACTTGAGACTTATGGACTGTCTGCAATAAAATAAAATCATTTAGTATAACAATTCCCATTTCCTTTATGCCTCAAGGTTTAGGTTGAGCGCCTCGAGAACGCCTCGTTGACCGACTTCAAAACATTGAGTAATTATCAAAATAAGGTGCCAAGCCGGGAAGATTGTGTAGCTCCTTGAAACTTAACAGTACTTTTGTTGGACCAAAAAAGTGTAGTCGTTGAGGAAACCGAGCAATGTAGCCCACTCAGCTGATTTTTTTTTTCTTCCTCTTTGCCTACGACACGGCATCTCGTCGTCTGGACGAAACACTAAGACCATCCATAATAGTTATGTGGATCACATTACTCAGTCAAACCTGTTAGTGGGAAGCATAAGTGGCAGCCGTTTTTTTTCTGTTTATACTTCATAATATACTTCAGTTTCAGAGAACTTATGTGATAATTAAGTGTTTTGCAGTATGACGAGCCTGGTGTAGGGGCCGGGGAATGCCTCGTACGCTCACCTGCGGTCAAAACATGTCTTTAGTAAGTTACAGATTAGTAAGCTGAAGAGTACAGTGGATAATGAAACACATTTGATGCAGGATACAGACCCAAGATACATTTGATGCAGGATACAGACCCAAGATACATTTGATGCAGGATACAGACCCAAGATACATTTGATGCAGGATACAGACCCAAGATACATTTGATGCAGGATACAGACCCAAGATACATTTGATGCAGGAGACAATTATAGTCTCTTGATTATTGATATAAAATACGCCATTATTGTACACACATGCAATATATTTAGTCTATAATATAATATAATCTATAATACTGATACCAAGTACACAGCAAAATATAATTGCTAATATTTCTTAAAATTATTTTATCGCCTTGCATATTGGAATATGTAGTGGTAAGACATGTACTGAACATGTAACCTGCCCGTTTATCAACACTACTGCTATACCAGTCATTCATCAACACTACTACTACTACTACTACTACACCAGTGTAACAAAAAGGAGGCCTGGTCGAGGACCGGACCGCGAGGACGCTAAGCCCCGAAATCATCTCAAGATAACCTCAAGATAGTTGTTCCTGATATACTCACGACACACACACAGTGTGTGTGTGTTTAAATGGTACCGCTGTACCAGGACGGGTCGTAAGTGCCAAACGACTGTTGCGGGCTGTCGTCTGGCCACATCCCCGCCTCCCAACGGGTAGTTACCGGCCAGATGACTGCCTGGCAATGGTGGTTGGCTCGTTACCGCTTTCCTGTCCCTTCTCTAATTACCAGCCATTCCCGGAACCCCTCGTTGGGGAGCACGCGACTCCCCTCTTCCCTACAAGACAATAGTGGCTTCCCGTACAACCCTCCCCACACTGGGGAGGGTTGTCGAGGCTTGGTTGTAGCCCTCAGTCAGGCTTTGTGATGCTAAGGCTTAACTGCAGCTTAGTGGGTTTGATTGAACTGACAGACGATTTGAGTGAGTGAGAAATAGTGATGTTGAGTGTAGCTGAAAGATAAAGAGGTTTGGGTGAGGCTGAGAAAAGGAACCATTGTTTCTTTATAACTATATTCTCTATCTACATGACAACACCCACCAGGAAGCTGGCTCCAGCTGACCCGGGTCAGTTACCTTATTCGTACCGTCAACTGACCCGAGGCCGGAGATCACGTGGAACAAGTCTTGGGTCTGATCTTGAAGGTGACTGCTTTCAGGGTGGTCCTGTCTGAGTACCAGGTACTCCAGTTAAGACCTTTGGTGCTCTTCTGCTTCTCCAGGAGGAGGCTGGTGGGACTGGCGGTGTGACACCCGTGGTACCAAAAACCACCATGGTAGTTAACAGCGCAGTTCGTTGAACCTGAAACACAAGTTTAAGGTGTATTACTACCAAAATGTCCACTAAAATGATCGAGGGAGACATCCTCGGTCTTCTAACCCAATGATGACACAAATTCAAGTCAAATAAAATTTGTTTCGACAGGAAACGTGCCAGGCTTACATAAGGCAGAGTTGGGGCACACACTCTATGGGAAGGGGTTGGGGAAGGAGGAACGCACTAAAATGTGAACCACTATCACTCTACAAGGTCAAAAAGTCTCCTTTGTGGAAAGCCGCGACCTTCCAAAGGAGCAGTCAAAATGTTATATTATATAATATAAATATATATATATATATATATATATATATATATATATATATATATATATATATATATATATATTATATATACACCTTAGAAATTTGACATACCAAGTGATTTCTTTCAAGTCAGTGAGAAAAGAGATGTGAAGGTATCGTCCAGCTACAAGTCCCTAAAAGGACAATAATACTAGTAGTGACCTTACTTACTATGGCTATCGTTGTCCCTGTCAGAGGTGGTGAAGTACATGTTGTCGTGGGACTTCATGGCGTCTCCGGCGTTGCCAGAGTACTGAGACAAGTGAAGGCGGAAGAGGCTGTCCTCCTCCTCCACCAGGAAGCTTTGGTACTCGGCCCACCTCGACTGCTCATCCCAGTCCTCGAGCTCCACCCTCAGCACCTGGGGTCGCCTGGAGGTCAGCTCGTGCAGCACCCTGTTACCTGACACACACACGTCAAGGTTACTACTCCCTCCACACATATAATTTTATTCCCTTCTCCCTCTTCCCTTTTATATTCTTGTAGGAGTTCATCTTACTGGGCAAATAAGATGGCACTTAATAAAGCTTAATGAGGTAATTTCCATCATCACAATATCATGGGACCTGAATAAGGCAATTAGGCGTGTCCTGTGACGTCACGCAGTGGCCTTACCTTGCCCGAGTGGCTGGGGCTCTGTTTGCTGACGCTAGCAAGTGAGCACGTTCAATTCCACTTTCCGTAAGTCAGCGCTGAGTGCGTGTGTAAGAAGGATAGAACCAATAGTCTGAGCAGTTGTGATCTCGAGAAGTATTAGCAGAGAATAAAGACACACTCGTAAGTAGTAATTTGTCAGGGCTGAGATGATTAGCAGGCTGAGATTGACAGGCGGACAAATGGTGACTGTAATGTGTAGCCGGAGGGGCTGTAATGTTTGTACATACCTTGAGGTGCTTCCGGGGCTTAGTGTCCCCGCGGCCCGGTCGTCGACCAGGCCTCCTGGTTGCTGGATTGGTCAACCAGGCTGTTGGACGCGGCTGCTCTCAGCCTGACGTGAGAGCAGCCACGTCCAACATGTGTAAATGTGTTTTCCATTAAGTCCTGTCCTAGCTAAAAACTTATGAAATACCAGCTTTCATTGTCTGCATTCACAATGAAAGTATTTGAGAGTGGTGTGTAGGCTACCGTGCGGGCAGGCCTTGCGGGCAGCATATCTAGGTGAGCGGACAAACCACATTTAGAGCTGCGAGGCGAGATTGAACCAGTGTCCCGAATCAACACAGCAACCCGTTCTCGCACTTTCTTATAGTCAATATTGACTTATTAAATACGTGCATGTGACATACTAATTTATTATGAATATTTTAGTTTACCTTGAAAAGCTTCATAGAAAACACCGACCTTACCTAACCTTCTTAGTACGTTAAGATAAGCATCTTATTGCTTCGTAATTACAATTATTACTTAACCTATACCTATAATAGGTTAAGTAATAATAGTAATTACGAAGCAATAAGATGCTTATCTTAACATACTAAGAAGGTTAGGTAAGGTCGGTGTTTTCTATGAAGCTTTTCAAGGTAAACTAAAATATTCATAATAAATTAGTATGTCACATATGCACTTATTCAATAAGTCAATATTGACTTAAATAAAGTGCGAGAACGGGTTGAACACTGACGCGTGACGTACCCACGCACCACGATTTTCTACAGGTTACACAATGTAGGTAGTCCTCACACTTGGGGGGTCCCAGCCAGTGCCGTATACTCACCTATCCAATACTCAGTTTGTGGGTCGCCGAAGCCCTCCCTGTATTCTCGCCACCCACGATTGAAGTTGACTTGCTCAGGCACCTTGCGGCGAGCCAGGACCACCGTCCACCCGCCCCTCTCGCCCTCCAGGTCGCACCACGCCCTCACCTCCTCCTCATCCCGCTCACATCTGAAAAAAAAAAATATTGCAACAGCTCTTATCTATTTAAGCAGTTTTAAAACATTAGAATAAAAATTATGAACACTGATGACATTTCCTTCAACAGCATGAACAGGGTCTCGGGAGCTATAAAGATATTTTTGAGGTGTCAAACAAGCGAATCAGGTGGTTAGAGTAACAGTACACTTCATCGACGTCAGCCCGGCAAGGTATGCAACCCGTTCTCGCAAATTTAATAAGTCAATATTGACTTATTAAATATGTGCATAGGTGACATACTTAACATAATAGATACCCTTAAAAAGATTCATAGAAAACACCGACCTTACCTAACCTTGTTAGTATCTTAAGATAAGCATCTTATTGCTTCGTAATTACAATTATTATATGCCCCCCAGTACACATTGAGCCATCCACAGCTACGAGGTATGGTATAGGTATGAGCTACGAGGAGAGACTACGGGAACTAAACCTCACCTCGTTAAAAGACAAGAGTTAGGGGAGACATGATCACCACATACAAGATTCTCAGAGGAATTGATAGGATTGATAAAGACGGTTTATTTAACAAAACCGCACACGCACAAGGGGACATTGCATTAGAAAGTGATGTGGTGGAGGCAGACTCCATACACAGTTTCAAATGTAGATATGTGACCACCAGTGACCACAGCTGGTGGACACTGACCTGTAGGGGAACAGCTGGTGGACACTGACCTGTAAGGGAACAGCTGGTGGACACTGACCTGTAGTGGAACAGCTGGTGGACACTGACCTGTAAGGGGACAGCTGGTGGTCCACCTGTAGGGGAACACCTGGTGGACACTGACCTGAAGGGGAACAGCTGGTGGACACTGACCTGTAAGGGGACAGCTGGTGGTCCACCTGTAGGGGAACACCTGGTGGACACTGACCTGTAGGGATACAGCTGGTGGACACTGACCTGTAGGGATACAGCTGGTGGACACTGACCTGTAGGGGGAACACCAGGTGAACACTGACCTGTAGGGATACAGCTGGTAGACTCCACTCTGGTTGTAGCCAGCCTGCAGCAGGTCGTGACAGTCGACAGGCCTGTCCAAGAGACAACACTTGTCACCTCACTTGGTCATCTAACAACCTGTAATCCCATCTTAGTTTCATTGTTAACAATTACCTTAATTTTAAGGACAGGTAGAATCTTCAGCTAGGAACTTGTGGGTAATTAAATGCCAGCGTGACAGGTGAGACTGGCACCCGGGGGAGGGAGAGGGTGGGGGGGAGGGGGAGTAATTAGTGCTAAGAATATTGTATACATATTCATGGAGATTTTAATACATATTTCGAGGGCGTTTCTGAGTCTTACTCACCGGTCAGCAGAAGAGTTGCAGTTCGAGTCCCGGCGGTGTGGTGATGTGACCTGGAGTGGCTGTGCTGATGTGACCTGGAGTGGCTGTGCTGATGTGACCTGGAGTGGCTGTGCTGATGTGACCTGGAGTGGCTGTGCTGATTGCAGCAGTTGGAGCTGCGGGGAGAGGGGCAGCTGGTGTTGGCGGGACTGTAAGATCTTATCCACCACCTGGCGTGACCCACCTGCGGTGCTCACCTGCTGGCTGAGTCTCTCAAGCTCTAGGGAGTGCCTCGTCTGCTCCGCCTCCAGCTTGTTGAAGAGCGCCAGCAGTAGTTCCGCCAGCAGGTCCCGGCGCACACTCCCGTCAGCCAGTGGCAGGTGGGGTGAGTGAGGAGTGAAGGAAGCCTTGATATCCTGCACCAGGCTGAGAGTGGCGCCAGTGTACGCCACCAGCTGCTGCACCACGTCCTTGTTGACAGGGTGTTCCTCACACTCGCGCTCCTCGAGGGCCTCAGTCCCGCTGGAGGCACTCGGGGCCACCAGTAGCAGCGTGGCGGCCACACACAAGCTCTTCAGTGCTATCATCCTCGACCTGTGGTAGTCACACCCGCGCCGCCGCCTCACTTATATCCCTCCCTCCATGGACTGCCCCACACACACACACACACATACATACACACACACACACACACACACGCACACACACACACACACAGTGTCCACCATAGCCAAGCACATCATTTAATTCAGTTGGCAAACACGTCTCAGATGTTGGGTCTATCTTGTGACTCTTGCAACCTGTCATCGCATGGATATAGAAATGTCAACAACATGTGTATGTGGAAACCTTGAGCTTTGTTGGTCACGGGTTTTCCTAGTGTCGTCACTAGGAAGATGTGGTAATACAACACCCTGGGAGAGTGCCAGTGCCTCCTAAGTGCCCGTTCGCAGTTCTTGTGTGCGTCCGCGGAGAAGAATTCGAGAGTGCCAGGACGCCTGACAACAGCTCGGGAGAGATTTTACCATAAACAGAATTTATACAAGATGATTATTTACATTTTTGTATGTGTGTGACCGGTAGACCTTCTACGTTCGCGCAGCGTTGAAGAATAATCCAAGTGTACCGGTGTGTGGTAGCTGTGTGGGTCTTCCCTCGCCTCGCTCCTATCCTCTTGCGTGTGGCAAGATCCACTTACAGGGTACCACAGCTCCCCTCTGTTCTGGTCGTCCTTGTAAGTCACGTGTGTGGGCCTTGATGGAGGCGTGTGCTTGTGTGTGTAGGAGTGCACGTGTACGAGAGCTTGTGTATGTGTGCTTGTGTATGAGAGCTTGTGTATGTGTTCTTGTGTATGTATGTGTGCACTTATGTGAGTGATTGTGTGTGTGCGTGTACATATCACATATTACTTTGAATGTGCTTGTAGTGTGAACTAGAGCTACTGGGCCCTGCCTCCCTAGCTGTAGGTCAACTGTTATAATGTAACGACCCTCTTGTTCCCTCCCCCCTCCATATGTATATTATACATTGAGGTCGTCTTTCCTTCCCTCCTATCCCGCCCCACTGAAGAAGTGTTTCATTACAAACCTTTGTTTCATTTTATGATCTTATTTCTCACACATCTCGTATTGTTACTCACTGTAAACAGTTGGTTAACTTTGCCAATGTATTTTGTACGTAACAATTATGTCTTCTCTGCTCAAGGTTCAGTTTTCTGTCCTAGCAACTCAGTACTCTCAAATTTTGGACAAATCCTGCAGAGAACCTCTGGACATAATGAGGCGAGAGCTCCATGCCAGTGCTGCATACTCTAGTACTTAAATTTTTAAATTTTGCCCCGAGGGGCGAGTTTATTGGACAGCGCCACTCATCTTGTGAGTGGACACACCGCCATAGCAGCATGTACAACACTTGTCTCACGCAGGAATGTGCGATGTTTTGAAAGTAGCCTCCACGTTCATGGAAGCTCTCCACTACATGTCAGGTTCACATACGCAGCTGATGATATTATGTTTATGAGCTCGAGGAGGCAAGGTGGGAGGGAAGGGAGTGTCGGAGGGAAGGGAGGAGGGAAGGGAGTGTGGGAGGGAAGGGAGTGTCGGAGGGAAGGAAGAGTGGGAGGGAAGGGAGAATGGGAGGGAAGGGAGGAGTGTGTGGGAAGGATTGAAAGAAGGAAGAGAGGGGGTGACGTGTTGGAGGGAGAGAAGGTATAGTTGGAGGTACGGAAGGGAGGGAAGGGAAGGGAAGGGAAGGGAAGGGAAGGGAAGGGAAGGGAAGGGAAGGGAAGGGAAGGGAAGGGAAGGGAAGGGAAGGGACGAGGTTATAGGGGAGGCGCACCGGGCCTCCTGTACCACTTACGGTACAGTTGAGAGCAACACTGGCCTATACACCCCCACTCAACTCTTTGATTCCTAAAAGTGTGCCATTTTTACCCTCCCAAATGTCAATTCAATTTTTATATCGTATTTCCTCGCTCTAAAAAAAACTCGAGGCTTTTTCGGGTGTTTTTTTGGGAACCTCGACTCAAGCTTTGTTTTCCATCGACCATTTTTTCCCTCCGGAACCGGGAAAATAATTGGAAGTCGTTGTTTCCCCACTTTGTTCCCTTCATTGTGTACGAAACTCAAGCGAATTTTCTGCTCTACGTGACTCATTTACAAACTACAATTTTTATTATATATTTACATATTTTATATTATTTATAATTATATAAACAAGTCCTTTGAAAAATGAGTTAGGTCATGTAAGTACTAATGACACAGAAATAGGTAGCATACTATATAAGTAATTTACCTCTGTAATTACTAGAGAAGAACCTGGTATTTTACCTACACCTGAATAAATCTATGTAGATGGTGATGACGGCAAGTTGAATAATTTCGACATTATCAGAAACGAAGTAATTAAACAGATAGACAAATCAAAACCAAACAAATCCTCTAGACCAGACAAGATCTTCGTCAGGGTCCTAAAAGAATGTAAGGAAGAGCTAATTGAGCCCTTGATTCTAATATTAAATAGATCATTACAATTGAGTAAAGTATCGTAAGGGCTGAGAGTTTCAAATTTTGTGCCAGTCTTTAAGAAGGGAAATTGATCACTTGCATCGAACTATTTGACAATTTGCCAAAAATTATTATTGGAAAATGATTTGAATCAATAATCGCAAAAAGCAAGGCTAGTCAACATGGTTTTACACAAAGGCCGCTCATGTTAGACAAATTTTCTTTTAATCTATTCCACAATAACTGAAACAGTTGATTAGTGGAAAGAATTGTGATGTGTACCTTGACTTTAGCAAAACTTTTAATACTGTGCCACACTAAAGACTGAATAGTGAGGTAGAGGCTCGTGGTACTGGGGGATGCTGCCTTAAGTTGGACGAGGGCAGAGTTACATCAATTTAAACAGTTGGTATAAAAGGAGTTAAGTCAGAGTAGGGAACCGGTGTAAGTGGAGTGCCTCAACGTCCTGGAACCTCTCTCGTTTGAGATGTATACACACACACACACACACGAGAGAGAGAGAGAGAGAGAGAGAGAGAGAGAGAGAGAGAGAGAGAGAGAGAGAGAGAGAGAGAGAGAGAGAGAGAGAGAGAGAGAGAGAGAGAGAGAGAGAGAGAGAGAGAGAGAGAGAGAGAGAGAGAGAGAGAGAGAGAGAGTAAGAGAGAGAGAGAGAGAGAGTAAGAGAGAGAGAGAGAGAGAGAGAGAGAGAGAGAGAGAGAGTGTGAGAGTGAGAGTGAGAGTGAGAGTACTCACCTAATTGTACTCACCTAATTGTGCTTGCGGGGGTTGAGCTCTGGCTCTTTGGTCCCGCCTCTCAACCGTCAATCAACTGGTGTACAGATTCCTGAGCCTATTGGGCTCTATCATATCTACATTTGAAACTGTGAATGGAGTCAGCCTCCACCACATCACTTCCTAATGCATTCCATTTGCTAACTACTCTGACACTGAAAAAGTTCTTTCTAACGTCTCTGTGGCTCATTTGGGTACTCAGCTTCCACCTGTGTCTCCTTGTTCGCGTCCCACCAGTGTTGAAAAGTTCATCCTTGTTTACCCGGTCGATTCCCCTGAGGATTTTGTAGGTTGTGATCATGTCCCCCCTTACTCTTCTGTCTTCCAGTGTCGTGAGGTGCATTTCCCGCAGCCTTTCCTCATAACTCATGCCTCTTAGTTCTGGGACTAGTCTAGTAGCATACCTTTGGACTTTTTCCAGCTTCGTCTTGTGCTTGACAAGGTACGGGCTCCATGCTGGGGCCGCATACTCCAGGATTGGTCTTACATATGTGGTGTACAAGATTCTGAATGATTCCTTACACAGGTTCCTGAACGCCGTTCTGATGTTAGCCAGCCTCGCATATGCCGCAGACGTTATTCTCTTTATGTGGGCTTCAGGAGACAGGTTTGGTGTGATATCAACTCCTAGGTCTTTCTCTCTGTCTGTTTCATTAAGTACTTCATCTCCTATTCTGTATCCTGTGCCTGGCCTCCTGTTTCCACTGCCTAGTTTCATTACTTTGCATTTACTCGGGTTGAACTTCAACAGCCATTTGTTGGACCATTCACTCAGTCTATCCAGGTCATCTTGTAGCCTCCTACTATCATCCTCTGTTTCAATCCTCCTCATAATTTTTGCATCGTCGGCAAACATTGAGAGGAACGAATCTATACCCTCTGGGAGATCATTTACATATACCAGAAACAGTATAGGTCCAAGGACTGACCCCTGCGGGACTCCACTTGTGACGTCTCGCCAATCTGAGACCTCACCCCTCACACAGACTCGTTGTCTCCTGTTGCTTAGGTATTCCTCTATCCACCGGAGTACCTTCCCTCTCACTCCAGCCTGCATCTCCAACTTTCGCACTAGCCTCTTGTGTGGCACTGTATCAAAGGCTTTCTGACAATCCAAAAATATGCAGTCTGCCCACCCTTCTCTTTCTTGCCTTATTTTTGTTGCCTGGTCGTAGAATTCAAGTAACCCTGTGAGGCAGGACCTGCCATCCCTGAACCCATGTTGATGCTGTGTTACAAAGTTCCTTCGCTCCAGATGCTCCACTAGTTTTTTTCGCACAATCTTCTCCATCAGCTTGCATGGTATGCTGGTTAGGGACACTGGCCTGTAGTTCAGTGCCTCCTGTCTATCCCCTTTCTTGTATATCGGGACTACGTTAGCTGCTTTCCAAGTATCTGGCAGTTCCCCTGTTGCCAGTGATTTGTTATACACTATGGAGAGTGGTAGGCTCAGTTCTCTTGCTCCTTCCTTTAGAACCCAAGGGGAGATTCCATCTGGGCCTATAGCCTTCGTCACGTCCAACTCTAGTAAACACTTCCTTACTTCCCCACTGGTAATCTCAAACTCTTCCAGTGGTTCCTGGTTAGCTATTCCCTCACTTACCTCTGGAATTTCTCCTTGTTCTAAGGTGAAGACCTCCTGGAATTTCTTATTCAATTCCTCACACACTTCCTTGTCATTTGTAGTGAATCCTTCCGCCCCTATCCTTAATCTCATAACCTGTTCCTTTACTGTTGTTTTTCTCCTAATGTGGCTATGCAACAATTTAGGCTGAGTCTTTGCCTTGCTTGCGATGTCATTTTCGTATTGTCTTTCTGCCTCTCTTCTCATCCTGACATATTCATTCCTGGCATTCTGGTATCTTTCTCTGCTCTCCAGTGTCCTGTTATTCCTATAGTTTCTCCATGCCCTTTTACTTTGCTGCTTAGCTAGCCTACATCTTTGATTAAACCATGGGTTTCTCATCTTCATTTCTCTGTTTTCCTTTTGGACTGGGACAAACTTGTTTGCTGCGTCCTTGCACTTCTGCGTGATGTAATCCATCATATCTTGGGCCGTCTTTCCCCTGAGCTCTGTTTCCCATGCTATATCTGTTAGGAATTTTCTTATCCCCTCATAGTTTCCCTTTCGGTATGCTAACCTTTTGGTTTCGGTATCCCTCCTCGAGTTCAATAACCCTTCTTCAATCAAGTACTCAAACACCAGTACACTGTGGTCGCTCATTCCTACTGGGTCCTCAAAACCGATTTCTCTTATGTCGGAGTCGTTCAGAGTGAAGACTAGGTCGAGTCTCGCTGGTTCGTCATTGCCTCTCATCCTTGTGGGTTCTCCGACATGCTGCGTTAAAAAGTTGCTTGTCACCACCTCCAATAGTTTGGCTCTCCACGTATCCTCGCCTCCATGCGGTTCCTTGTTCTCCCAGTCAATCTTTCCGTGATTGAAGTCGCCCATGATGAGCAGGTGGGATCTATTTCTACAGGCAGCAGAGGCTGCCCTCTCAATTATAGTGTTAACTGCCTTGTTGTTGTTTTCATACTCTTGACTGGGTCTCCTGTCATTTGGTGGAGGGTTGTATATTACTGCTACTACTATTCTTGGTCCTCCCATTGTTATGGTGCCTGCTATGTAGTCTCTGAACTCCTCACAGCCCGGGATGGCCATCTCCTTAAAACTCCATTCCCTTCTCATGAGTAGGGCCACTCCGCCTCCTCCTCTACCTTCCCTCTCTTTCCTTATTACTGTATACTCCTGGGGAAACACGGCATTCGTTATGATTCCAGAGAGTTTTGTTTCAGTGAGTCCGTTCAGTGAGAGTGTGTGTGTGTGTGTGTGTGTGTGTGTGTGTGTGTGTGTGTGTGTGTGTGTGTGTGTGTGTGTGTGTGTGTGTGTGTGTGTGTGTGTGTGTGTGTGTGTGTGTGTGTGTGTGTGTGTGTGTGTGTGTGTGTGTGTGTGTGTGTGAGATACTAAGGGAGGGAGGGGAGAGAGAGAGAGGGTGTGGGAGGGTAGAGCGGGTACTTGAACTCTCCGCACTGACAGTCGCCGGGCGGGTACTTGAACGCTCTCGCCATCCACTCCATTTTTGCAATTGAAAACAGAGTGAAACATCTCCTTTTTCCACGTTTCTGTATTTGTGTACAATGGGCGAGCCGAAGCCTTTGTCAGTCGAGTAGTAAAATTAGCAGTATTGCTTTAGTCGCGGCACGAGAGAGGGAAGTGGATCAATTTGGCTTTTTTTAGAGCGTTTTTAATTAGGGCTTCAAAAAACACTTGCGGGCGATGTGTGTGTGTGTATTAAGGGTCGGCAGAAGTGTTTTGTCTTCGTGACCGTGTTTGTTGTTTCTAGCCTGTGAGCGAACGCTTCCTGGCGCCTGGCTAATTTGTTTAATTTCTGGGAGACTGGCTGGCAAGGTCGTTTGTCACCGCTAGATGGCCCGGGCCACTGTGTCGTTGACCGGAAGTGTCTCCATGAGGCCACTCAGTGGCGAGGCTGAGTGAAGGGCAACAATCACGAGACTAAGTAGGTAATTATCCAAAGAAGGCGCCAAGCCGGGTAGACGATGTAGCACATACAGGTTGTGGGATATTCAAAAGGCGCTAAATTATCACTAAGGATCAAATCCGGTGTTAAGTAAAACGTTCCGATGGTACAGTGATTGAGTATGCGGCTGGCAATGCTTTGGTCGCGGGTTCGAGCCGCCTCTCAGCCCCATTGGTTCTCTCATTAATGTCCATATTATAACGCCAACATTATTTATGAATGAAGAAGGTTTACCCATATGTAAGCACGTGGACTAGCAGGCGTCTGAAGATGAACCTGGAGTCTGTTAGGGTCTGCTGTATACCCCAGCTACCTAAACTTACTAGTATTCAGTAGCAAATATTGGGCATACTGCCTATCGCATTTATATATTTGTTCCGGCAGAGGAAGACTGTGAACATGCTTACACGGAAGGACAAATTAACTATACTATTTAATTAATACCTAAAATATTCATCGATATTCATTTCTCAACTTAAAATTGTAATAAGATTAAAATGAAGAAATATAATCTAAAGTGTATTCGAAGCTATAAATATAACAATTAACTTTCTAGTAATCCGTCAGTTAGCAAAGTGATACTGGTTGTATCTTTAGGGCACAAACCTGCCCCAGACTGGTTTGCCGACCTCACACCCCAACCCGTTCTCGCACTTTCGTATAGTCAATATTGACTTATTAAATACGTGCATATGTGACATACTAAACATACTAGTTTACCTTAAAAAGCTTCATAGAAAACACCGACCTTACCTAACCTTCTTAGTATGTTAAGATAAGCATCTTATTGCTTCGTAATTACAATTATTACTTAACCTATTATAGGTATAGGTTAGGGTTGCACACCCTTAACGAGGGAAAAACAACAAGAACAATGTCTTACCCATCTCCATCAAGGCCTATATTGTTATAAACTACCCACTACCTAAATTAATGTTGGCAAGGGTAACGACCTGTTTGTCTTATGATAAATATATTTATATGTCAATTGGCAATGGATGATGCACTGAATTAAAAGCGTTTCAGTGACCAAAAACCCGTACCACTATGTAGTGGATTGGCCCCGCTCTTGTGCCAGGAAAGTCCATTACGGGCTCACCATAGCCCGTGCTACTTGCCCCGCTCTTGTGCCAGGAAAGTCCACTACGGGCTCACCATAGCCCGTGCTACTTGCCCCGCTCCTGTGCCAGGTAAGTCCACTACGGGCTCACCATAGCCCGTGCTACTTGCCCCGCTCCTGTGCCAGGTAAGTCCACTACGGGCTCACCATAGCCCGTGCTACTTGCCCCGCTCCTGTGCCAGGTAAGTCCACTACGGGCTCACCATAGCCCGTGCTACTTGCCCCGCTCCTGTGCCAGGTAAGTCCACTACGGGCTCACCATAGCCCGTGCTACTTGCCCCGCTCCTGTGCCAGGTAAGTTACGGGCTCACCATAGCCCGTGCTACTTGCCCCGCTCCTGTGCCAGGTAAGTCCACTACGGGCTCACCATAGCCCGTCCTACTTGCCCCGCTCCT
The DNA here is from genome assembly GCF_040958095.1 of Procambarus clarkii. Taxonomy (NCBI): domain Eukaryota; kingdom Metazoa; phylum Arthropoda; class Malacostraca; order Decapoda; family Cambaridae; genus Procambarus; species Procambarus clarkii. Next base: position 17,150,992 of record NC_091237.1, on the reverse strand, counting down.
GTGCCAGGTAAGTCCACTACGGGCTCACCATAGCCCGTGCTACTTGCCCCGCTCCTGTGCCAGGTAAGTTACGGGCTCACCATAGCCCGTGCTACTTGCCCCGCTCCTGTGCCAGGTAAGTCCATTACGGGCTCACCATAGCCCGTGATACCTGGAACTTTAGTTCCGAGTAGCTGAATCTAAAACAACGTAGTGGATCACGCCTCTCACCCTATCCGTGGAAGACAGAAGGAAGTGCGTGTACTCTGGTTACCACTGCAAATGAATGGCCGCGTCTGTGGCAAAACAAAGAACATTTACTTGCACAAAAAGATTAGTAATTGTGCCGCTGGCCTCGCCCAACTTTCAAGCATGACACGTGCAGGGTAAGGTAGTATCATAGTCTAGTTGGGGTCAGCATAAGCGCCACCATACATGAAATAGGGACATCTACAGCGAACTTTCGCGATTTTCATAGTCTGAAATGAAATTATCGATGACCTTTCCGTAGAATTTTCAAACAGTTTTGTTTTTAGGCTTTATACAAAAAAAAATTGATGGATATATTGGGTAGAAGAAGGAGGAGAGGAGCTAGACGGGATGGGGCGGGGAAAAGAGGGGGAGATGGCAGACAAAGAGGGAAGAAGGGAGACGGAAAACGGGGGAGATGGGAAAAGAGGGGTGACAGAGGTCGGAGAAGAGGGAAGGAGTGGGGGAAGATGTTGGGGGGAGAAGAGAAAGATGGAGAAGGGAAAGATTAGGAGAGAAGTGATATTATTAGAGTGGGGGAGGGGAGAGGGAAGGGAAAGGGGAGAGGGGGGAAGGGAAGGGGAGAGGGGGAAGGAAAGGGGGAGTGACAGACCAAGCGGAACAATAAGTTAACAATTGAGGTGATGCTTTAATTAAACTAGTGCACAATTCCCCACCACCCATTAAACTCCCCACATACTAGTGCACGAGTCCCCACCACCCATTAAGCCCCCCACATACTCGTGCACGAGTCCCCACCACCCATTAAGCCCCCCACATACTCGTGCACGAGTCCCCACCACCCATTAAGCCCCCCACATACTCGTGCACGAGTCCCCACCACCCATTAAGCCCCCCACATACTCGTGCACGAGTCCCCACCACCCATTAAGCCCCCCACATACTAGTGCACGAGTCCCCACCACCCATTAAGCCCCCCACATACTCGTGCACGAGTCCTCACCACCCATTAAGCCCCCACATACTCGTGCACGAGTCCCCACCACCCATTAAGCCCCCCACATACTCGTGCACGAGTCCCCACCACCCATTAAGCTCCCCACATACTCGTGCACGAGTCCCCACCACCCATTAAGCCCCCCACATACTCGTGCACGAGTCCCCACCACCCATTAAGCCCCCCACATACTCGTGCACGAGTCCCCACCACCCATTAAGCCCCCCACATACTCGTGCACGAGTCCCCACCACCCATTAAGCTCCCCACATACTCGTGCACGAGTCCCCCACCGCCCATTAAGCCCCCCACATACTCGTGCACGAATCCCCACCACCCATTAAGCCTCCCACATACTCGTGCACGAGTCCCCACCACCCATTAAGCCCCCCACATACTCGTGCACGAGTCCCCACCACCCATTAAGCTCCCCACATACTCGTGCACGAGTCCCCACCACCCATTAAGCCCCCCACATACTCGTGCACGAGTCCCCACCACCCATTAAGCTCCCCACATACTCGTGCACGAGTCCCCACCACCCATTAAGCCCCCCACATACTCGTGCACGAGTCCTCACCACCCATTAAGCCCCCCACATACTCGTGCACGAGTCCCCACCACCCATTAAGCCCCCCAAAACTGGGGCAAAATTCCCCACCACCAATTAAGCTCTCCCCCACATGCTGGTGATAGAAGTCAAAACACCACAAAAATGTTCCTGCCCTCGGCTCTTTATCTTTACAACTGCCCCAACGAGGAGGCTCTTAATTTGAGTTCAGGATTTTTGCTTGGCCAATTCCGTTTTTAAGAGTATTTTGGAGTAGTTAGTGAGGACTGCGTGGCGTCACGCGCGCTGAGGGGTGTGGCATCCCCCCGGGGGTGTGTGTGTGAGACGGAGAGACAGACAGACACAAGGAAATACAAGCAGAGGTATAAGGAAGGAAGGAAGACGAACTATTCTTTATATTCTCATTCTCTCTCTCTCTCTCTCATTTTCTCTCATTCTCTCTCTCTCATTTTCTCTCATTCTCTCCCCCTCCCTGCTCCCCCACAGATCCTTTTAAGTAGTTTTCTAAAGCCTTATTATACGAGGTCAACTGGGTTTCAAAAAGGGCTTAGAACGGGTCAAAGCCCAAGTTATGAGGTTGGGACACACTTCACAAATCTCAGCAGTTGGAGAGGCAGCCTCGCCCCGCTCCCTCCAAACTTCACACTAACCTGCCGCACACCTCCACACATACATCTCCACACTCAGTGTATTTAGTGCATGTATACTTGCGGCCGCTCGTATATACAAGAAAACACAGTAGAGTTGGCGTATTTGTACTGTGTAATGCGATTATACTCTGTGGTCTATATGAAATTATTGGTAAATATACCGTGTTGTTCATAGAGAATCGTGTGAATATATTTGTTCGTTCATACACGAAAATGCGTAATAACAGCAGTGGGGACTCTACACAGTAAATACTAAACTCATTAGTTCAAATTGAATGTGTGAAATACATTCTTAAAAATAACAATTGACAAATATTTATGTACACAAAATTCTTATTTACATGCACTAGAGGCCGTGGTGTACACACACCAGAGGCCGTGGTGTACACACACACTAGAGGCCGTGGTGTACACACACACCAGAGGCCGTGGTGTACACACACACCAGAGGCCGTGGTGTACACACACACCAGAGGCCGTGGTGTACACACACACCAGAGGCCGTGGTGTACACACACCAGAGGCCGTGGTGTACACACACACCAGAGGCCGTGGTGTACACACACACCAGAGGCCGTGGTGTACACACACACCAGAGGCCGTGGTGTACACACACACCAGAGGCCGTGGTGTACACACACACCAGAGGCCGTGACGTACACACACACCAGAGGCCGTGGCGTACACACACCAGAGGCCGTGGCGTACACACACCAGAGGCCGTGGTGTACACACACCAGAGGCCGTGGTGTACACACACCAGAGGCCGTGGTGTACACACACCAGAGGCCGTGGTGTACACACACCAGAGGCCGTGGTGTACACGCACACCAGAGGCCGTGGTGTACACGCACACCAGAGGCCGTGGTGTACACACACCAGAGGCCGTGGTGTACACACACACCAGAGGCCGTGGTGTACACACACCAGAGGCCGTGGTGTACACACACCAAAGGCCGTGGTGTACACACACCAGAGGCCGTGGCGTACACACACCAGAGGCCGTGGCGTACACACACCAGAGGCCGTGACGTACACACACCAGAGGCCGTGGCGTACACACACCAGAGGCCGTGACGTACACACACCAGAGGCCGTGGCGTACACACACACCAGAGGCCGTGGTGTACACACACCAGAGGCCGTGGTGTACACACACCAGAGGCCATGGTGTACACACACCAGAGGCCGTGGTGTACACACATCAGAGGCCGTGGTGTACACACACCAGAGGCCGTGGTGTACACACACCAGAGACCGTGGTGTACACACATCAGAGGCCGTGGTGTACACACACCAGAGGCCGTGGTGTACACACACCAGAGACCGTGGTGTACACACACCAGAGGCCGTGGTGTACACACCAGAGGCCGTGGTGTACACACACCAGAGGCCGTGGTGTACACACCACACTAACACCTCCAGTAAGGATACACACGGACACACTCGCCCAACACACGGAGACACAACAGTGATACATACGCCAGGCTCGAACTTGGGACAAAAATGGCTTCAAGTTAAAGTTACTTGAATTGGAACTGATGGACAATGTTATCTGACTTTTGTTCGTAAATGTCCTCAAACTTCACGTGTTTTCAATATCCGGAATGTAACAAGCTAGAAGCTTTATTATGTTTGGCTTGTATTTAGGCCTGGAGCCAGGTTCTTGAGCCGGTTATGAATTCTGCGCTGTAATTACCCGAGTGTAGTTACAGGATGAGAGCTACACTCGTGGTGTCCCGTCTTCCCAGCACTCTTTGTCATATAACGCTTTGAAGCTACTGACGGTCTTGGCCTCCACCACCTTCTCACCTAACTTGTTCCAACCGTCTACCACTCTGTTTGCAAAAGAAAACTTTCTAATATTTTTTTCGGCACGATTGTTTCCTTAGCTGGAATCTGTCTCATCTTCGTCTTGAAGTTGATGGTTTCAGGAATTCCTCTTTGTAAATTTGGTCGACTTCTGTTATTATTTTGTAAGGACTGTGTGTGTGTATACACCTAGTTGTATTCATGTAGTTGTGTTTGTGGAGGTTGAGCTCTGCTCTTTCGGCCCGCATTTCAACTGTCAATCAACCGTTACTAATCACTACTAACTAATTTTTCTTCCCCCCCCCCTCCACACACACCCAGGAAGCAGCCCGTAGCAGCTGTCTTAACTCCCTGGTACCTAATTTACTGCTAGGTAACAGGGGCATCAGCGTGAAACTCTGTCCATTTTGTTTCTCGCCGGCGTCGGGAATCGAACCCCGGTCCACAGGATTACGTGTCCAGCATGCTGTCCACTTAACCACCAGCGCCCTTATGTGTGCGTGCCCTCACGCAAGTATACTCGCCCATTTGTGTTTACAGAATTGAGCTTTAGCTCTTTGACCCCGCATTTCTAGCCGTCGGCTGCCTTATGTACTGACTCCTAGCCAATTTCCTATCATACTTATGTCTAAAGTTATGAATGGAGCATCTCATGTTCTATTGGTATTCACTTTAAACAGTTACTCATTTGTCGCCCTGTCAAATCCCTCTTAGTACCGTATACGTCTCTATCATGTCTTCTCTCTGCACTAAGAAATAACATTAACGTGGTGTATCAATGACAAAATTAGTAGGAGCCACGAGGAGGAGTCGAACGTGCACACACTGAGTACTCCCAAGCACACGCGCTAAACCACTAAACCACGACATGCTACGAAAGTAATGTAATTTGGGATTCCAGTGAATCCTCTAGGGTTCCTGAGGCATGGTGTGATCCCACGTCACAGATTGATTGATTGATGAAGATTAAGCCACCCAAAAGGTGGCACGGGCATGAATAGCCCGTAAGTGGTAGCCCATTTGAGCCATTACCAGTATCAATAGATGATACGGGAGATCTGTGGAGGTGCGACTGCATCCTGCGTGACGGGAGATGTCTCCCGTGCCACGTCACAAGATGTTACACCAAGATGTGACCCCAAAGTCAGGAGTCGGGTGTTCCACATATGGCCGGCATGCACTCCGGCTGTGGTATACGACTTTCATCACTAACACTCCTCTTCAAATGCGCAAGGAAATCACATTAACTTGGCCTAGTGGTTTAGGGCGCAACCCGTCCTCGACTCAAGTCCATTCCATCCACCGGTCGACCCCACAGACGCATTCATTAATTTTTACATGCTGTTCATTCAAAACGGGAATTTTTTCAAATATAAATTAATATTATAATATATTAGCATATTGTGCATATATAGACATAGGTTAGGTTAGGTGTTTATGTTCTGTTGGCGATTATTTGTATTTGTAGTACGTGGGTGAAGCATTTACAGCGTTGAATTCGAACAAAATTCCTCAGTGAAGCACTTGTTCCGGATATGTTCGAACGTCAGCAGTTGTGAGTCGTGTGTAAACCGCTTTTCATTCATAAACAGGGGGTTTGGCGGGTGGATGGAATCACTTTTGGATCTTTGTTTGGAGGACGGGCTGCATTTACCAACCCGTTCTCGCAAATTCGTAAAGTCAATATTGACTTATTAACTACGTGCATAGGTGATATACTAAACATAATAGATACCCTTAAAAAGATTCATAGAAAACACCGACCTTACCTAACCTTGTTAGTATCTTAAGATAAGCATCTTATTGCTTCGTAATTACAATTATTACTTAACCCGTACCTATTATAGGTTAGGTAATAATTGTAATTACGAAGCAATAAGATGCTTATCTTAACATACTAATTAGGTTAGGTAAGGTCGGTGTTTTCTATGAATCTTTTTAAGGGTATCTATTATGTTAAGTATGTCACCTATGCACATATTTAATAAGTCAATATTGACTTATTAAATTTGCGAGAACGGGTTGGCATTTACAGCGTTGTGGTTCGAACGAAATTCGTCAGTGAAGCACTTGTTCTGGAAGTATTCGAACGAAATCAGTTGTGAGTCATGTGTAAACCGTTTTTCATTCATAAACAGGGGGGTTGGCGGGTGGATGGAATCACTTTTGGGTTTTTGTTTGGAGGACAGGCTGTAGGACGTGTACTTGGGAGTACTCAGTGCGCAAGTTAAAATCCTCCTGATTTTATCATTGATACATCATGTTACTCTTTTTTTGTGCATTTGAAGAGAAACATTGGGAAAGGAGGTGGGGGTTATCTTGAGATGATTTCGGGGCTTTAGTGTCCCCGCGGCCCGGTCCTCGACCAGGCCTCCACCCCCAGGAAGCAGCCCGTGACAGCTGACTAACACCCAGGTACCTATTTTACTGCTAGGTAACAGGAGCATAGGGTGAAAGAAACTCTGCCTATTGTTTCTCTCCGGCGCCCGGGACCGCACCCGGGACCACAGGATCACAAGTCCAGCGTGCTGTCCGCTCGGCGGACCGGGGTGGGGATAAAATTCCCATACCACAGCCAGAGTGCGCGGGCAATGTGTATAAATCTGTGCTGAAATCAAGTAGCCATTTCTAGAACCAACACTGCAGCTTTATGTTTCAGAATCTTGCAATCCTTATGTCTCGACGCTTCTCTTTAATTCTTTAATTTTGCATCATCAGTAAACATCGACATATCAGACGCACATATATACTGTATACCCAGACATACACCTTCCCCCCCCCCCCCCACACACAGTTACTGTGAAATTGAAATTGAAATAAGTTTATTGAGGTAAAATACACACAAAGGGATGAGGTAGCTCAAGCTATTCTCACCCCGTCCAGTACATCGTGTTAATACATACATAGACACACATCACAAACAATAAACATATTACCAAACATTCTGAGAGATAAACATCTACATTTCCTCAGTTACTGTGAGGGGGGAGATCTCAGAGATGTCACTAGTGGAGTCCTACAGGGCTCAGTTCTCGGACTTTTCCTGTTGTCATTAATGTAAATGATTTTTAAAGAGAACAGAGTCAAATGAGTCAATGTTTGTTGATTGTGCAAAAATTATGAGGATTAAGGGGAGCCGGTCGGCCGAGCGGACAGCACGCTGGACTTGTGATCCTGTGGTCCTGGGTTCGATCCCAGGCGCCGGCGAGAAACAATGGGCAGTTTCTTTCACCCTATGCCCCTGTTTCCTAGCAGTAAAATAGGTACCTGGGTGTTAGTCAGCTGTCACGGGCTGCTTCCTGGGGGTGGAGGCCTAGTCGAGGACCGGGTCGCGGGGACACTAAAAAGCCCCGAAATCATCTCAAGATAACCTCAAGATGGTTAAGACAGAGGAAAACAGCAAGAGGCTGCAAACTGACTTGGAGAAAGTTTGAAAGACAAAGAATGGACCAACAAATGACTACTAGAGTTTAACTCAAGCAAATGTAAAGTAATAAAACTAGGCTGGACACAAGTACCAAATGGGAGATGAAATCCTTCATGAACGGAGAAGGATCTGGTGGTGATATGACGCTAAACTTTCTCTTCAAGTTCAAATAAAGAGGATATCTTCAGCGGCATATTCGAGGTTGGTTAATATCAGAATTACCTTTAAAAATGGGTGTCAGGAATTATTCAGAACCTTGTATACCACATATGTGAGGCCAGTCCCGGAGTAAGCGGCGTCAGCATTTACTCCATATCTGACAGAGCCCAATAATTTCAGGGTACTGTACACCAGATGATTAACAGTTGGTAGGCGAGAGAAAAAGAGCCAAAGCTCATCCTTTGCAAACACAATTAGGCGAGTTGGTGAGTATGTACACACACACACACACTCCTCCAGTGGACCTCATTCACAGGATCCAAGGATTTAGGCGGGATCCAAGAGTCAATGCTCGATCCTGCAGGCACAAATAGGTGAGTACACACACATACACAATTGTGGACATGCTGAATGTAATCCCCGCGGGGCGTTGCGGTGGTGAGATACAACATAACGTGCGGTAACCGCGTCAGCGTCGCGTCGCATCCACATCTACCACCTATGAGCTACTCGTGCCCGTGCCACCTCTTGTTGTGGCTTAATCTTCATCAATCAATCGATTCGTCACGGGAGACATCTCCCGTCACGCAGGGTGCAGTCGCACCTCCACAGATCTCCAGTAGCATCTATTGATACTTGTAATGACTCAAAAGGGCCACCACTTACGGGCTATTCATGCCCGTGTCACCTTTTGGGTGGCCCTTCATCAATCAATCAATTGATTCGAAGTTAGTCTAACTCCAATAGTGGTTGAGACAGCACCGCTCCTGTGCCAGGTAAGGCCACTACGGGCTCACCATAGCCCGTGCTACTTGGAACTTGTTCAGAGTAGCTGAATCTATAACAACAACAAGTGGTTGAGTACAGACAGACGCTCAAGAGATACCACAGACACCAACATTCATCAGCCAGCATTTTAACATTTGACTGACCAACTCGCCGCCATACCATTGCTTGCCAAGCTTCACCTGCAGGCTTCTGTATACTGAATTCCTCCAATTATATATATATTTTACTACTGTGTTTATTGTTACAATTGACGTAACAATACTATATTAAAATACACCAATGATGTGCCTATACTTTTGATATATTTTAGCGTCACTTGAAACCGGTAAATATTGCACGCAAATGAAGGGACCAAATCATATTTTAAAGCTTTACTACAGCCAAGTATCTTCGTCATAAGTTTTAAAGGAAACATTTGAATATTTAAACCAGCACTATCAGGGGAAGAATTTGAATGAGGCGGCAAGAGCTCCGTTTTCTGAAGCGCCGCCAACCAGAGCCACCTAGCGGCGACGGCGAGAACTACTGTTCATCCTACTCCCTTGTGTTGACATTCATCCTACTCCTCCCCCTTCTTGGACTTGTTATTTTCTCGCCACCTCAATAAACTTATTTCAATTCTCTCATCCGTTTACTCAATATTTGCTTTTGTCAATTGAAAAAATCCTGTTAGTTTTTTTTATTATGCATTTAATAATAATATTTATAAAATAAAGATACGGAACAGAAAAAAAATATTATATTATTCACAGCATAATCGCGAGGAACTGAAGGTATCTAAAGTAGAAATACAAGCTATATAGCAAGATTAGAAATGTAAAGTTGGTCTTTATATAAAAAATAATCTATATATTAAACTCGTAAATAGGCTATTTATCCCGAAAAATGTCATTTTCCTTTCTGCAGCTTCAGAGAAAATGAAATTGTAAGGCTAACAAAAGTAAACGTGTCCTACCTAATTTTTAATGTTCCAGAAAACCACCGAAATTCACAAATATCAACGAATTAATTTTTTGTTTATTCAACGGAAGTAGTAAACAACCGTGGAGTTCATGGTTCTGCACTATATACATCTTGATAAGTGAAATAACATCTACAAACGAGACTTGCACATTTCACCAGCATGCATTCACAAAGATGACCTATTTTGTATTGGCCAAACAAGAATATGTTGACCAGACCACACACTAGAAGGTGAAGGGACGACGACGTTTCGGTCCGTCCTGGACCATTCCCAAGTCGATTGTGAGATCGACTTGAGAATGGTCCAGGACGGACCGAAACGTCGTCGTCCCTTCACCTTCTAGTGTGTGGTCTAGTCAACATACTTTAGCCACGTTATTGTGACTCATCGCCTGCAAACAAGAATATGTTCTACGGCGAATCACTATTACGCCAGTAAAGTTAATATAGTACACATGGACTTCTCTATACTGGCTCCCCAACCTACACACAATAAATTTTGACAATGGCTCGCTAATGCAAGCTGGAGCAGCCTCTGAACGTTATGGACACCAACTTGCAAATTGTAGTTTCTGTAGAATTAATACGCCCCAATTTGGACGTTTTCTCGCACTATGAGCATCGGCCTTAATAGGGTTGGTGGATTGATCTAGCGTTATACACAAACTGTTTATTTAAAACCACCTCAAATCAGATGTTTAGCAAGTGGCGAGTCTGATGGAGTGCCATTAGGCACAGAGCTCTGTTGGTCTTCCACTGCCTCAGATCCTTCCCAACCTCACACGTCACTCGTAATGCCTACATCAAAACTGTCTTTGTCAATCAACCGAATCCGAACAAAATAGAATAATGCAATTCCTGCTTTCTTACACTAATGGGACATGCTACAAGCTACTGTGATGTTTTCTAATGTGCAAGCTATTGCAACTATTTACTGTGTGCTGTGCTAAATACATTTGATGCATCATTTTCTGCAGATATATATATATATATATATATATATATATATATATATATATATATATATATATATATATATACATATATATATATATATATATATATATATATATATATATATATATATATATATATATATATATATATATATGTATATATATATATACCTATATTACTGTTCGGAGACCGTGAAGTCACCCAAGACGAGGATCCAGACAAGAACCTGATAGAGCACCAGGTGCGCCAGCTCCGGGCTCCTGAAGCAGACACGGGTCAGAGGTTAGGGACCGGCAGCACGTGGTAGGGCACAAAGAGCTCCAGCTCGGGCCTCCTGAAGCGAATACGGTGGGTGAGGGGGATGAGGTCGAGGGCGCTGAGCTCCTTACTGGTGTTCACCGCCAACAGGGGCGCCCCGGGAGGCATCAGGTAGCTGTACAAACAAGAAAAATCGTCATAACGAAAAATAATCATTCAATATTAATTGCTATTGTATACGTAATCCTATTTTACAAAAATACGTAAAAAAGCGCATTTCTGCGTCGGTAAGAAACGAAATAATGGTCATAGGCATACAAGAACTGCGGAAGTACCCACAAATTCTGTTTAATGTTTTCTTCCATACAATTTGTCCTCAATTTAAGAACACACGTGGTAGTCCTGCTCCTGCCTGTTAGCTAACTAAACACAGTCATTTAATTACTTAAGAATCTTATGAAGTACGAATTATAGAAATAGAGTGATTCAGATATTTTCAACCTCAGTCTAGTCAGGGATCAGTCTCAGAGCCCAGGTCTATCTTAAGAGCCCAGGTCAAATTCAAACTACCACTGCAACACGGTCCGTTTCCAGTATGTGATCAGCATGCTGAACGCCACAAATAATGGAATTCAAACTCAAAACAGCACCCGAAGAAAACGGCGAAAACAATACTGGGACGCGAAGAAATTTGTGAAGAGGACGTACCTGTAGTCACTGAAGGGGAACCCGACCACCAGCACCTCCGTCTCGTAGAAGTAAAACCTGAAGAGCCCCCGGTGGTGAGCCCGGGTATCCAGGTCCCACAGTCCCAGGCACTGTAACATAGATAGGGTCACGTGGATTAAATGGTTGGTGGTCTGGTTAGTAATTATAGCATAAGAAGCCGAACACGGGAGTAACACACGTTTCAGGCATCAATCAATCAGTAACACACAAGAGGCCCACTTATCATCCAGGGGCGAATCTCTCGCACAATATAGACGAGCCTCAAAAGACGGTCTGACCTGCAAATAATGCACTGGCTCTAATGTAGGAGGGGAAGGGGGAGAGTGTTCCACAAACAAGGGTCTAGAGTCTAGACCACAAACATTTGTGTGGATTACAAACAATGGTGTGGTCCATAAACCAGATGGTGGATCACAAAACAAGAGGCTGGTTTATAAACAATAGTGACCCATATATAAGAGGTAACTCACCCGCGCGAGGACCTGCCAGGCGTAGTAGTCCCCCGGGGCGGACATCTCTATGAACACGACCACAGGCCGGTCCTGTTGAACAACCATGCAAGGGTTGGAGATTATTACTTTCATAAAGGTCATGTTGCAACATATTGTTCTGAGCACGCACGGCCACTTTTGTAATTAATTATCATTTGAGCGACAATACTGTATTATACTGAGAAACCCTTGTGAAGCCTCACACCATCACCTGTAGCTCGCTAGCATCACGGGTACAAGCACTGGGCATCACTGACCGTAAGGTTACGAGGGAGGTAGTCAGGGTGGCACGGGTGTATGCGAGAGTGGAGGACGTATGGGTCGCCCTCCAACACCTGGTAAATATCCTCCTCGTACTCCATCTCCGTTAGCCTGGATCAGTATCAAGAACACACACTGGGTTTATTAATACAGTTTGACATTACTACTAAGTTCTATTTGTATTCGTTACTTTAAGATATGGCGATAATAGACAATACTGCAAACTATAGACAAATATACGAGTGGTTGGACAAAAATAGGCGCTGTCGCGAATGGGTCAAAAGCCATTCCTTTGTCCTCATGTTCTTATTTCCACCGGAAACAGGCACATAGAGGTCAAGAATGCATGCACTGGAAAACAAATCACGAGGGTCATACAAAACCGTAATTGCAACAACAAAAATACTGGGAAACAAGCCTCGCCCTCTTAAGAACTCTCAAACGACCTACCTGTGGACGCCCTGGAGAGGGAAATGTGCTTGGGCAGGGATGGGCTTGTTGGCGAAGAAGGCGGTGTGGAGGAGACCAGCAGCGTGGGAACCCATTAGGCCGATGTGGAAGGTGCGACTGACGTCTGGAACGACACATTCCCTGCCCCCTAGCACCCCGGGATGACGCACCCAGATGTCCCAGTCGTGGTCCTGCTCACACATGGCGCAAGGTAAGTATCAGGAAAACGCGCCAAGCCATTACGACTACATAGCAATACATATATGATGCAAGAGGTTTACGGGCTATATTCATGCCCGTGCCACATGTTCGGTGGCTTAATCTTCATCAATCAAGTGGTCAAACAATACTTTCCATGATCATAGGTAAGCTATTCTATCATAAGTTGTATTTATCGTATACAACGTATACGATAAATAAAATTGTCCTATCGTGTGTTATGTTCCTTTCCTTTTCAATTTTATTACCGTCCTTTTTAGTTCTTTCATAGACTATTTCCATCCTTATAATCTTATCGTAGATAGGCTATTACTATCCCTTTTAATCCTATCGTAGTGATATTGAGATAATCATTTCAGTTGGTGAACACAGACAAATTTAGAAGACTGCAAGTTAAACACAAGTCACAGGTCCCTCGGTGCCGACATGACCCGGTTCTAACCAACCCAGCACCTCATTTGATTGGTCACCATGTCCTTCACATACTGACCCACACGTATTGATCAGAACCCAAATAAACACATATTTATATTATTCCATCACATGTAAAGTATCCCTGGGGATCTGGGGGATTTAGAGGGGTCAATACATTAATTCTTAACTCAAATTTTGCATACACAGTTTCTACGGCAGCTGGATAATCGTATTTACATCAGCATCCTAAGCTTGAAACTGACGCGGATATTCATGTTGTGGAAGCCTGGTGATGCTGCCTAGAGCTGATCCCTAAGCTTTTGAACGGTTACCATCAGGAAGTGATTGACCTGCTGAAATTACTTCAGGTTGTGGAAAGGGATGGGGGTGGAAATGAGAGAAAGAGGGATGCGAAGAAAGTATAAACTATGGAGAAAGAACTTAAAAGGGGAGAGGGTAATGGAAAAATAGATAATAATCACCTCATTATGGGAGGGCCACCTGCGTAAGAGAGCCATGGCGGTGTCCCGGGAGAGCATCCATCCCAGGCCAGCAACGACCTCAACTCGGCGGAGGAGGTGAGGGTCATGAGCCGAGTGAAGGTGTCCCAGATCACTCCAGCCACTCACACAGCACACAGACGGGTCCACCTCCAGCACCCTCGCTGTCTGGTTAAAGTAACTGCAAGACAAGGTAAGAGTATTCTTAGCAGCAAACGGCAGCAGTAGTGGTTATCAATAGTAGGCAATTAAAGAGGATTACACGTTAGAGAGGTTTAGCCAAAACATGTATAATAATAGCCAAGATACTAACAAAAATTTAGGCGTGAGAAGTAATTCTGGTTGCGAAGGCGAAGACTTACCTGAAGAAGTCTGGCGAGGCGAGCAAGTCCTCCTCCATCAGTATGACCTTGGAAGCATTTGGAAAGCGTCTGAAGGCGACGGTGAGGGCGTGACGGTAGTGGTCTGAGATTTTGGCGCCAATACTGACACCCACAGAACTTTGCTCCTCGTATTGCACCTGAAACAGGCCCAGGGAATTAGCACAATGCTTGTGGATCACCTCCCTGCAAATCCCCATTTCTCCCATGCCCTCTGCTTCACCTTTTCTACCCTGCATTATCGCTCCTATCCTTCTCCTCATTACCACCCCTCCTCACTAACCTGGAGGAGCGAGAGTAGGTCGGCCACCTCCTGATGGTGCCCATCCACCAGCACCAGGATCCTCGCCAGAGTTCCTCCCGGCTGCCGCAGTAGCGTCACCAGGCTCCTGCAACACCATTACCAGTCAGTCCTTGCCTCACAGCTTCCAAGATTACCTCGACTCCCTGATGGCCCATATAGCACAGCTCAACTCCACAAGCAGTACGTTATTATTTGTAGTTAGTGCAAATGGTGAGGGAGCAACCGCTTCACTTAAACTCCATTCCAGGTTTCAAGGCTTAGCGAACAGCAAAGTGATGGTATCCAAAGCCAATGGACACCATTGGCTTTGTGAAGAACCTTGCTCCCTCACCACTCTCACTTTCCGCAGTCTTAAAAAGACAGTTCAATCAGCAAATGTAAGTTGAATACAGCGCAGGTGGGAGACGATGTTAATCAAATAGGACAATACAATATAAAGCAAAAAGTAGTAGCTGTTTTGACACGACATACGGCGGGTTCAGTATTCTTTTCAAGATTTAAAAATTAAAAATAAACTTTTTAACTAATATCAGTTGCAAATAAGCAATCCCGAAATAATTTAGGCCTACCTTATCATAACTTACATTTTCAAGAATATAAGAACTCTTGTATAAATAAGAAACAATAAAACCTAACCTCGGGCTAGGCTAGACTTAGGTATAGGTTATGTTAGATGAAGCCAATTGATTTGGTTAGGATGATGTTTTATTTTTTGGTTTTCCTTCTTTTTTTTGTACTAGTTTTTATTCTAAACGATTGTTGTAAAATAAACTTACAAAATGTACAAAAAAGTATATTTGGATGTACAAAAATGTACAGCCAAAATATTTGCTTTTGAATTAAGGCCTATCAACGTCATGAGGATTATTAAGACCACCACAATTGCTTGCTGACCAACCCCCGGAATACTTTAGTCCTGAACATAGTCGAGGACTAAAGTAAACTGGCAGTGTACATACCCAGAGAAGCGGGGTGCACCTCTCGGTAAGTATACCACACTGTGCTGACCCAAAACTGACAATCAGTTGCACAAACGCTGGATTTTTTGACTGGGGTTAACCTTAAGGTCTATCAGCTGCACGAGGGTTATCAAGTCCATGACAGTACCTTACTGATCACCCAGCAAGTATATTTTTCAGTCTATGACTAAAGTAAACTCAGTCTATCAACACCGAGAAGTGGGGAAACCTCTGTGTGTGTGTGCACAAACACTGGATCACGGTCACTGAGGAAGGGACGTTGCTGGTAGTCAAGCCACCTGAATGCCGACTAACCTGTAGAGGTAGGTGGGGCGGTTGCTAGCTAGCACCAGGAGAGGCACGTCCAGTATGGTGCTGCCCTCTAACTGTAAACATACAAGATATGGTCATCTGTAGGTCGTTGTAGCTTGTGTTACAGCGTCCTTTAAAGCAACTAAGACTTCAGTAGTGCTTCATTGTTATTCATTAGCATTCCAATCATGGATAATACAGCCTAGTACAACCCAAGTTTATTAATGTTCAAAACTAGAGAAAACAGTATACTCAAATTAACAATAACCAGTAATATACCTAAATGAATAATTAAAACATGCGTACAAGTGTTTGGTGCAAACTGAGGGACCTGAACAATATCAATGTTCTGGACGTGTGGAACAGGACCGACCTACCTCGGGGGCGTGGAAGGTCAAGGGGGCGGGGCGGGGACAATAACACAAGTCACCGTAGCCATCATATAGCCTGCAGAAGGCCGCCCTGGCCGCCTCGCCCGCGTCGTCCTCCGTCAGACAGGAGTCATCTGGTGGGACACCAACTGTATAATGCAGAACTTTCATTTCTTGTACATATCTTTATACCAATCATTTCCATTTACACCTGGGACATAACGCAATGCATTATTGGCTACGTCCAGCGACCCAAGACACAGATGCTTAGCCCCGACCTGAGGTGTAACCCCAGGCCAGAGGTGTGACCCCAGGCCAGAGGTGTGACCTCAGGCCAGAGGTGTGACCCCAGACAAAACGTGTGCCCCCCGGTCTGGGGGACGACCCCGGGCTTGTAACCCCTTATGACTTGCGTCTTTAACATAATACTCTTAGTTACCAACCATGAACTACTCGAGGTACCATGAGGTCGAGCGTGACGCCAGAGGCCCAATCGACGATGCCGACCACCTCCTCGAAAGCCCCCATTGTCCTGGCCTCCCCCCACACAGGTCCTGCCAGAGTTCCCACCCAGGCCAGGGACTCCCGCAGGTGCAGACTGAGGCTTGACCGCACCCCCACCCTCGCTAGCAGTCTCCGCGCCAGGGGCGTCAGGTGTTGAGCGGCATCGTTCTGAAGGATATAACACAATAACTATACTCACCTGTTGTCTTGAGGTAAACAATGAATCGTATATGGAAACTTTACTAATGAAAAACGTGTGAACGTACTCAGTGCAACAATGGTATAGAAGTCTGGCGGATTTAGAGTTCTAGTTCCTGGTATTATTATGTATAATAATTATAGTTATTTGTTCTAGTTTTTTACACGTTATGATTTTTTGTATATAATTTTCTGACGTGTTTATGATTATTTTGCCCGAGACTGTCTTATTCGTACACCACCAGGTCAGATTACACAAGACCAGGTCATGTCGCACACCACCAGGATGCTGGACAAATCAACTCCTCTCACAAGACCATAATATACCCTGACCTTGATCGCCATGACGACCACGTGACCCGGCGTGAGGGAGCTGAGAACGCTCGGCACTTCGTGGACTGACCCGAACAGCGCCGTCGTCAGGATTCTGCAGGAAGGGAGATCAGATTCAAGGACGAAGCTCTCGCGAGGATAACGGCATAACAGACAAGATACACCACCACTAACAACTCTTCTGATTTGTTTTATTTCACATTAGAGCTCAACAAATGTAACATTATTATTCCTGTATACATTCTACAAGAGCTGATCATCTTTGTCAGTATAGGCAACGCATTAGACAACTGTCGGCTAGAAAGATACGGTTCAAGAGCTAAAGCTCAATTATGTAAGCATAAATAAAGGAGTAAACACACACACACATACCGTCGCATCATGAGACGACCGTCAGTAGGGTGAAGAACAAGTAGATGGATACCAGAGGAGAGTTCCCAGGGCGTGTATTCCAGCCTGCTGGTGCTGATGTTGGCTCTCGTCGTGGTCACCTCCTCCACCTGCCGGAGACATCACGGCTCACACAAAACTCATGCAAGGTCCTACAGGGCCATGTTGTGAGTTTATAATGCCATGAAGATGTGATGCAGCTAATATGGTCACACGGTCATATTTAAAGTGAAAGTTTACGTGTGAGTTTATCCGGGAGGTGTAATGTATAGGTTTCAGGGATATACAAGGCCGCACAAAGACTGTAACATGGCAGGCCACACAGGGTTTAGTCGGCTAGTATGATCTTGTAAGATTAAAAGCGTTACGGCAAGGAGCATCAATTCTATTCTCAAAAGAGTGAGAAATATACTAATATGTTTAATATTATATTCAAATAAGATGGGTGGAAGGCAGAAAGGCGACTAACATGGTTGGTGATCAGCTCTGAAGTGGCAAACATGAAGAAATTCTTGAAAATATTGCGGATCTAAATATTTAGTCTACTACTGATACAATGTTTGTAAATATTTTAAGTAAATATAAATATTACCGTACGAATCATACTGCATCGAGGGGGAAACTTTGAATGATAAACTTACCAGCGAAAATACATGGGTAGCTGTACAAAGCTTTTTCTGTTAACAGTAACAGTTATGAAGAGTCACTATTTCACCGTTAAGTGACACTGCTATGAAGACTTACCACTTCACCGTTAACGGTGATGAGTAAGAGGTGAGGAGACGACGTCACGCTAATATGCAGGAACTCTGACCAAGCACCGTCCTCCCCTGCCTGCTGGGCTCCTGCTGGTGGTGGCGGTGCTGGCAGTACTTGAGATGGAGAACCGGGAGGAAATGGCCTTTTGTCTGTCGAGGGAATGTGACTATTAGCGTTACCTTAGGTAAGGTGTTTTGGTTACGTTTAATTTAGGGAGTGTTTACACTACAAGCCGAAGGTGAACGAAGCCATCATCAAAACAAAAGCCTGTGAGGTTCGTAACATATAAGTCAAACACTGACTACAGAAAATACACAAGTTAGTATTTGGACATAGTCCACCAAGCCATGTTCGAGGCTGACTCCAAACGTGCTTCCTTCACTTTCAGCTTGTAAACACTTCCTAAATCAACGCAACAAAAGACACCTTTCCCTACCTAACCTAGACCTAACTATACATAAACCCACAATTTACAATAATATTAATTTACATTTAAGAACAAAATGTTGTTATACTGTATGGCAGATTCATCCTATCTGCTAAATAAATAAAAAACTGGCACTAGCTTAATAAAGTAAATCAGCATTTAACTTACAGCTCGGGCTGGAGGATGGATTGCGTAAATGCTTCACCTATGTACTTTAAATGCAAATAATTGTCTTCAGAACCCAAACCTATGCTTAACTCTACATACAACTATAAAAATATTAATTTTTATGAGGAAAAAGGGGTAATTTTATTACTTATAATACGCAATTCGTTAATAAAGACGAATGAGTCTTGTAGGATGGCCGCTGCTTTAACGAGCCTAGCCTGATGACGGTGTAGAGATATCTAAGCATTGTGTATAATTTGTTAGTAACCGGCTTTCGTGCCATTTGTTTTATATTTTACAATTATGTTTAAATGTCCTCTCATGATTATTTACTCGTCTTTTTAATAATATGTTGGAATTTAGATGTGGGGCCGCATACTGGAGCCGGTTAGGCTTTGGACCACGTACTGGAACTGGTTAAGTTATACAGTGTCATGTGAAAATGTGTGTATTTTAATTAGATGTGCTTACCTATTTGTCTTTGGAGAGCGAGATTTAGCTCTAGAGCTCCACCTCCCAGCTATTGTGTCTGGTTCATTTACTTCTCTGAATGTTCCAGTTACTCTTGAAGCTGTGAATGGAGCAGCAACCACTCACAGTTTCAAGAACACATACGACAGAGTACTGGAACGTCAGGCGATATAAATGCGCCTTTGGGTGGGGCTGTAGAACTAGATCGCCCGGAGACACAACAAGGTAAGCACACACACACGCACACAACATGTTCATTCTGTGATCGGGATCCAGGAAGGAACACAGGAGGTATAGGCCTCTTACACTGCTACGAGTGATGTCTTTCACGTCAACACCACTCACCTGCCACCACCTTCACCACCATCAGCACCAGTACGGCTGCACACCATGACCACGACACCCAACATCCAGCTCTTGCCAACTGAGGCGGTGGCCCGTGCTTCATGAATGCTGATGAAGGCGACGGCCTGCGCTGCAGGACTCCTGAAGACGCCGGTCCGCACTGCGTTACTGCTGACGGAGCCAGACAAGCACAATTTACTTGGTGTGAAGGATAGATGAAATTGTTTATGTAATAATCTAAGATGAGGTCTGATAAAGACCTTTTGTGCCCTCTGTAATGCTTTTGCGCTACCGCTCACAGGTTGAGTATGGGGTGCACAATAAACTAGCCGCCTTCGGTGGCAACACTCAATCATACCAAAGCTTCTCGAATGATCATTGTATTGTATTTACTTCGTTATATATATTTATGCTTCTGACTTTAAATGTATTAACGAAGTGGATGCCAGCGATGAGCATGGTACGCCATCATGTAGTCGTTATTCTGAATTATCAAAACAGCACAGTATTTCTGAATAAATTGCTTTAAATTATGTGAATTACACCCAGGTCCGTAAACGTCACTTCCTCTACACAAACCTCTCTCCTGCGTCAGTGCGTCAACTGGATGCTTCACATGGGACTTGTATATGCTTCTGCTTAGTAGTATGAGGGAGTAGTGTGAAACAATGTGTGGAGCACAAAGCAGGTCAGGAGCCAGCCTCCACCAGGAGCATGCACGGTTAACACACTACATGTATCCTGCCACAGCTCAAACATGACATATTACGCACATACGACCACAACATGTTAAAGTTAGAACTTGTCACCAGTAAGCAGAGATGGAGAGAAAGAGATTCAACTCCGACAGTGGTGGTGGGTGAGACGGTGTTGAAGGAGCGTGACTCCTCGCCCCTCCCTGACTCCTGCCACCTCACCAACCCTCGCCTTAATACTCTCCACAGTTTCCTGGTGCTCAGGCTAAGCATAGCCCGTGCTTCTTGCCCCGCTCCTGTGCCAGGTAAGTTACGGGCTCACTATAGCCCGTGCTACTTGGAACTTATTCCGAGTAGCTGAATCTATAACAACAACAAACCTGGTGCTCTTCACAGCACCGCTCCTGTGTCGGGCTCACCATATCCTGGGCTACTTGCCCCGCTCCTGTGCCAGGTAAGTTACGGGCTCATCATAGCCCCGTGCTACTTGCCCCGCTCCTGTGCCAGGTAAGTTACGGGCTCACCATAGCCCGTGCTACTTGGAACTTGTTCAGAGTAGCTGAATCTATAACAACATCATCCTGGTGCTTACTTAACACTCTTAGTATATATATTTGCAATGAAAGGTAAGGTAATTTTACCTTTCAATAGATACGAGCACTAACAAGCAAACATTGTAAGGTAATTATCGGGATAAAGCACTAAGCCATTACGACTATATACCACTTGGAAGGGTCAGGATAAGGAATTGAGATGGGACGGTCGGGGATTGAACGGCGACCTGCATGACCCAAGACCGTCGTTCTACCGTCCATATCTTGAGATCTTGAGATAATTTCGGGGCTTTAGTGTCCCCGCGGCCCGGTCCTCGACCAGGCCTCCACCCCCAGGAAGCAGCCCGTGACAGCTGACTAACACCCAGGTACCTATTTTACTGCTAGGTAACAGGGGCATAGGGTGAAAGAAACTCTGCCCATTGTTTCTCGCCGGCGCCCGGGATAGAACCCGGGACCACAGGATCACAAGCCCAGTGTGCTGTCCGCTCGGCCGACCGGCTCCGTCCAGCCAATTTACAAAGTAAAACAAAATAATCACTCTCGGCTCCCACACTTTACCCCATGAAATTTTACATATAAGCAAGAACCATAAATATCAATATAGGCAAAATCTTCACAATATGACTTTACTTATCTAAAGCTCAACATATGCGCATTAGTCTAGCAAACACCTTAGTAACTGCTTGTCCACTCAGATAAGATCATCTAAGACACTTGGAAATATATGAAACCTGCAGGTGATGAGTCACAATAACGTGGCTGAAGTAGTTTGACCAGACCACACACTAGAAAGTGAAGGGACGACGACGTTTCGGTCCGTCCTGGACCATTCTCAATCGACTTGAGAATGGTCCAGGACGGACCGAAACGTCGTCGTCCCTTCACCCTCTAGTGTGGTCTGGTCAAATATGAAACCTGGCCTCTCTAGGTGCTCCGCATTTACTCAAATGACATTAGGATATCCTGCACGTTAAATTAATGTGAATTAGGGCTTATCTGACTGTTTGACGTAGTGAAAACTCGCTAAAACCAGGAGCCTCTGTCCAGCCGTGCTTCGTCTCCCTCCATCTTGTGTCGACGACGACGCACTGTCGTCCGCCCCTCATGTCCAGTTAGCACTGAATAATCCCTAAACATTCCCATTTAACAATACTCTACTTATAGCAAATATAAAGAAGTCCAATTTTCATTAATAAAGCTTTTATATATATTCTACCGATTATCCATAATCACCAAATATATTAAGATACTACTTTGCTGAGCGGAGGGATATCGACGACCCGCGGTCTGCCAGCAGCCACACCCAAATGAAGAGATATTTAAACCCATTTTTTTATATAACGTCTCTCTACACAAATTAATACATAACTTCTCTCTACCCAAAATAGATAGAGTTCATAACAGTGGGCACCCTTGTATTCATCTGTGTGTACAGTGTTGTTGATACGCACTCTTGTACTGAACTCTATATATTGTTCTGAACGTTATCTTCCAGGTTTCTAAAGGCTGTTCGCATGGTTATCAAACAATGCTATCTTGTTTCCGAGGGCTCCCAGTGACATGTTCGGTGGGTAAAAGGTAGCACAGACTAGGCTTCTCTAGCCTATCATGCAGCAGACTAGAGCTTCTCTAGCCTATCAGGCAGCACAGACTAGGCTTCTCTAGCCTATCAGGCAGCACGGACTAGACTTCTCTAGCCTATCAGGTAGCATAGACCAGTCTTCTCTAGCCTATCAGGCAGCACAGACTAGGCTTCTCTAGCCTATCAGGCAGCACAGACTAGACTTCTCTAGCCTATCAGGCAGCACAGATTAGGCTTCTCTAGCCTATCAGGTAGCATAGACCAGGCTTCCCTAGCCTATTAGGCAGCACAGACTAGACTTCTGTAGCCTATCAGGCAGCACAGACTAGGCTTCCCCTAGCCTATCAGGCAGCACAGATTATGCTTCTGTAGCCTATCAGGCAGCACAGACTAGACTTCTGTAGCCTATCAGACAGCACAGACTAGGCTTCTCTAGCCTATCATGCAGCATAGACTAGGCTTCTCTAGCCAGATATACTCCGTTCCTGTGTTTATACACTGAACGTATCCTTTAGTTCTCAACAATGTTCAGGACCAAAGTATAATTGCTGGTTAATCAGTAAACTAGTGCCAGGCCTTATTAACCCCTCCAGATTGGTAGGCCTTAAATACTAAGCCGATACCAGAACACAACTGCGTCCTGTTGATGTGGTTCGACGAGGAAGTGTAGCTTAAGGTACAGGGCAAACATGTCACTCGGGTTACCAGGAGAAACGAAACTATTATGTCTGGCGGGATTGTGCAAGAGCCAGTGGACCTCACTCAACCGTGGTTCTCCTTTACAATATTTATTAAACAAATGTTTCATTAGCCTCATTGTACTTCATCGTACACAGTTCTGGAGGATGGTAACAAGTTGGTCAGGTGAGAGATGGAGATAGGGGGAAGCGAAGTTGCTGCGTTCATCAGGTCAACCAAACAACAATTACTTTATGTGTCTTTATTTCAAGAAATAACAACCAGCTGCTTCAATAACGATGCGTCAAGAGAAATTCTCTCCCCTACTTCTAAATTCTTTTACGTAGACTAGTCTAGAATTACGGTTTAATTTCCGTAAGCACGTAAATAAGCGGAAACATGTAATGATCTAACTTGTAACATGTAATGATCACCGAGAAACACTTCTAGCTTATTCTAGTTCTCATTTACACAATGATACACTTGCTCACACACAAGAAAATTCATTCAGAATATTATATAAACAATACAATAATTGTTTTCAATCATCTTTTCTCTTAAATGAGAATTAAAAAGAAACCATCACACAAACAATTGGTTTCAACGCGTTTATTATAACTATTGGATATATGAACAAATCCACAAGGGCCGTGACGAGGATTCGAACCTACGTCCGAGATCGTCGAACCTACGTCCGTGTATTGGATATATATTGTACTACTCTCATCCACGCCTTCGACATCTTCCACGAACGCAAGCAACAGTGACGGGGTCATACATGTGTCCTCTCCGACACCGCCACGAGTACACCTGCCAAGCTCCATTTTCTAGTACGCACTCATGGAACGCATAGCAACGTTGTTCATCTGGCACAAGGCCCGGCTCGAAGCAGACAGGATGTGGGGGTGGCAGAGCGGCAGTCTGTTCAACCAGGGCCTCCACTGCTGCCTCCACGTCCGGGATGGTCACCTCCACCTTAGTCTCTGCCTCTGGAATGGTGGCTGAACTCGCCACTGAATCTGGAAGATGGACGGACTCTTGCTGGAATGTTGGGTCTTGGAACTGAGGAACCTGTTGCTGGAATCCCTGATCCTGCTGCTGGAATCTCTGATCCTGTTGCTGGAATCCCTGATCCTGCTGCTGGAATCTCTGATCCTGTTGTTGGAATCCTTGATCCTGTTGCTGGAATCCCTGCTCATGCTGCTGGAATCCCTGCTCATGCTGCTGGAATCCCTGATCCTGCTGCTGGAATCTCTGATCCTGCTGCTGGAATCCCTGATCATGCTGCTGGAATCTCTGATCTTGGAATCGTTGATCTTGTTTACTTGAGGTCTCTTCTTGAAATCTCTGATCCTGCTGCTGGAATCTCTGATCTTGGAATCGTTGATCTTGTTTACTTGAGGTCTCTTCTTGAAATCTCTGATCCTGGAATTGCTGTCCTTGCTGCTGAACACGCTGATTTTGGAGCTGCAGGCTCTCCTGTCCACGCCTTTGATCCTGGAAAATTCTGTCCTCAGGTTGCTGAATATTCGGATCGGAGAACTGCTGCTCTTGTCCTGTGAGAGACTGGCCAGGTGGTAATACCGACTGTTGTAGACGACGTCGCTCAAGCTGGCCTCTGCTTGGACCGGCTCGCTGGGGACTTGGCACCAACTGAGTTGTACGACGATTTCCTACGCTGGTTAGTTCAGTGTCTCGATTCTCATTTGCTAAACGTTGATCTCTAAAAGGGGTGCTTGGTACCCTTAGGGGCTGTGGTCGTCGTCCCCTCACTTTCTGGACTAGACCGAGACGAGCCACACCCTCAGGTTTCCCATCTTCTTGGGTAGTAGTCGTGGGTGCAGGCGGTGGCTCGGTCACAGGGAAAGGTGTTGGCTCAGCCACAGGGGAAGGTTTTGGCTCAGTTGTGGGGGCAGGTGTTGGCTTAGAAGTGGGGGCAGGTGTTGGCTCAGTCGTGATTATGAGACTCAAGACTGTTACAGGCTCCACCGTTTCCTCTGTCTTAAACTCCGGCTGCACATTCACCAAAATAGGGTCCAAATAGATTTTATTTTTAATATAAATGACATATATGAAAACTACAAAAATCTAAGTTATATAAAACAATAATATCAAAAGTATAAATCTGTATAAGAGTAATATTTGCATACAACATATTCATAATTAGAACTACTGTTGTTAGTATCTAAAAATATTTTGGAATTAATGGAGAGGTTTAACATCTTCTTGTAAACTCTGAAAACAGAAAAATAGCCTTAATTAGCATCGTGCAAGAACCTACAATACCAAATTTTTCGTATCATGCACCATTAGATCTATATTTGCCATGCAATCTTCAACCGCCTGCCACCCAAACTACTATGATCAGGCATAGTCTATTATTAGCATTAATGTTAAACAAAATGGTCAATTGTAATGTCAGTATAGAAGCTATGACAAGCATGTGGCTAGGAAAATACACACTAAAAATTCTGCTGTTACATGGGAAAGCCGTGTGCAACACCCAGTCTCGGTGTTGCACATGATTTAGGCGAAATAGGACATGGGAGAGAGTGTGCAAAATATATGGTCTCAAGTGTTGCAGATGATTTAGTGAAGTAGGACATGGGGAAGTGTGTGCAATATCTGGTCCCAGTGTTGCAGATGATTTGAATGAAGGAGGACATGGGGGGAGTGTGTGCAATATCTGGTCTCAGTGTTGCAGATGATTTAGTGAAGTAGGCCATGGGGGAGTGTGTGCAATATCCGGTCTCAGTGTTGCAGATGATTTAGTGAAGTAGGACATGGGGGAGTGTGTGCAATATCCGGTCTCAGTGTTGCAGATGATTTGAGTGAAGTAAGACATGGGGGGGAGTATGTACGCAACAACTGGTCTGAGTGTTGCAGATGGAAGTCAGAAAGTGAAAGCAAGAGGCCGAGAACACAACCACCTACCATCAGGTATTTCCCTCTACACTACTACTACTACCACCACCACCACAAGGGGAGGCTTTCCCCTCACCAGCGCCCCGCCAGCCATGCTGCCCCAACCACCGTCAGGGACAGGAGAGCCACTATCAGACTCCTGTGCGGCGAACCCACCGAGAGCGTCGTACTACCGGAGTTTATAGCCTCCAGCCAAACGTCCGAGTATTCGCTGTTGTCAGCCACTTGAAACTCGAAGTCAATGGGTCTGAAGAGACTAAGCTTGTGGCTGTGGATAGAAATAATTGCCTTAAGAACACGTCTCATAAATGAAATTGTGTAGTAATTGAAGGTAACTGAAAAAATATCTGCCACATACCTAATTATGATTTCATGATACATGAGACATTACTCTTTACACTTAACTACAGCTCACGGAACCAAGACGAGGCAGAATTTGACTTAAACAAGGACTGGCACTCACAAATCAGGCTGAGGATAGTCTGGGTCACCATGTGGCGCAGGATAGAGGGCCTGGTACTGCCTGGAGTCTCCCACACCGTGGATGGCGTAGGCATTCATCCTGGTGACGTTGGGGGGGAAGTAGCCAGGAGGTATCATGGCAGACCCACGCCACTCTCCCTGTTGTGATGATATAACAAATATCTGGCTTGCTGTCGTGAAAGATTTCTTTTCAATTTTAAACATTATCATCTGCCTCGCACACCGTCTCTCAAATCATCAATCTTTATCCGAAACAAAGTTTACCACATGAATTTCTCTAATGTTATGCAATTTGTCTTTCTATATATTTTTAAGATTAAAACAAAAAATGTTCTGATGGACAATCAGTGAGTTTACGAGTAGTTTTGCATAAATAAAATAAGGAGAGATCATTTGTGAAATACGTCTAGAATACTTAAGAGAATCACGAGAGAAAAACACTCCCGATGAGGAGAAAATTTGCAATTATTATTAAATAGCTAACCACTACACTACCACACAAGGGGACCACCCACTACACTACCACCCAAGGGGGGATCCACCCACTACACTACCACCCAAGGGGGGGTCCACCCACTACACTACCACCCAAGGGGGTTCACCCAGTACACTACCACCCAAGGGTCCACCCACTACACTACCACCCGAAGGGACCACCCACCGGCGTGTCCCCCACGGGATCGGTCTTCTCCAAAACAATGTAGTCGAGAGGGAGAGAGTGTTTGATGGTGTTCCTCTCGCCCTTGAGCAGGAGGAGCAGGTGCTGGCCCCAGGGCCCCAGCTCCACCTCCAGGTACTCGTCCTCGTCGTTCAGGAAGAACATTTCCACCACTGCACGACGATGGCCCGAAAATGTAACAGAGGTATTGGGAGCATGAGTTACACGAGGTCATCTACTGAAGGAAGTGGAGGAGTCAAAGATACGGATAAAGATAAAGATGCTCATTATAATAGAGGTGCTCTCAGATACACAAAGATCAAGAGAGCATATCTCAACCAAACTGGTCATTACTACTAATTTAAAATTATCGTTCTTACAAAATTTAGAATGCTAGTAAACTAGTAAATATTTAAAATGCAGACGAAATAGTTATCAAATGAGTCCTGCAATTATATTTAACTTAAAATAGGTCAATGAAATATACAAGTATAGCTTGTGGTAATAGGTATTCATGACATGATTTATGGTCATTTTCACGCCACAAAACTTTGTAAAATATACACATATTTGCACCCTAGCTGGGAAATGTTGCAATTATAATTGATTTGTCTTACTTTATTTATATATATATATATATAATGAGAGAGATATATACAAGGATTGCAGAAACAAAGTATTACTTACCCTCATAGTCCCAGAGACCATAGAAGGGCTGACCTGAGGGACCATCAGGGGCGGGGTCGTTGTAGAACGGGGCAGTCACATTGATCTCTACCCCAGCCTGCAGGAGGGGTGGGTCATGGATCAGTGAGGCACTCAGTGGCACTCTTGCCGCGAACACCTATCCCCTGCCTCCAGCCCTTACCCCCCCTCCCCCCCTATCCTACCCAACACACTCATGGAGGGAGAGGTAGTGGACGCTATTAAAATTGCCTACACTGATTCAAGGGTAAATATGACAAGTTGCAAGAGTATTCAGATTCGTAACATCAGACTACCAACTGGCATCATGCTAGAGTGTGTAGGCGTGGATTCTGTGCTAGGGAGAGAAAGCAGACTGCACAGCTTTACAAGAGGCTCACAAAAATATATAGCAAGAGTGATCTGAGAAATGGCGTCTGGAATTCAACCCTGACAAATATAAAGTGATGAGGATTGGGACTGGAAATAAAATAGAGGAACAACAGCACAGCCTGAGAGCGAGGACGCTCATATCCTGTAAAGATGACAGATCTAAGGGAAGATGTCACACAAAACCACTCTCCAGAAGAGGACATTAACAAAAGTTCATCAATAGAATAAACATAACAAGCCAGTTTAAAAACAGCCTTTAGAAACCCAAACAAGAAGTCATTCAGGACATTGTTCTTAACCTTCTTGTTTTGTGGATGAGGAATGTCTACAGTTCACCCAATTTCTGCAATATATTCTTATAAGTAGGACAGATTCTCAAGTATTTACTTCTTTACCTGTTGAAGAAGTAAATTCATTCTGTTGTCAGTGCTACAGAATCGTTCACTTATTAAATTATTGCAGGAATTATTTGTTACTGCTCATAAGATGGAGGAAAGTCTTGAAGGACATAATTGACAGAACCAACCCTGGACAGAAGATAAACTGGTAACTTACAACAAGACTTAGAAGATTGCCAACTTCCTCGAGAAGAACTTTACCAACATCATGTATAAAGTCTTGAAATACATTGAATATTTCCTATACCTTCTTACACATCCACTGTGTGACAATCACCAATGATCTCAGTATATATGCTAGATGACGATATCTTTCATGGCGCCTAATTATGCACAAATAACAATACTCCGTAAAAAGATCACACGGTCTCTACACACAACCAGATCACTAGAGAGATCCTGACAACCAATATCAAAATAATCAAAAGATATAGCGACAATAAGAGGACATACCAAAGGCACTTCCCATCAAACAGGCTAATCCAATTATCAACAGCCAACACTTGAAACTTCAAAACAATAAAAAAAACATTTACGAGTTACTAGGAAAGCCAGGAAACTATATAAGCACAATTCTGACTTTAACCAAATATAGATCATGACAAATAGGTAACCATAAACAGGTCACACATACCTGAAATCCTTGAAGGGTAAACTGCACTGGCTGGCCGGCCAAGGGGACATCATCCCAGGTGGTGGTGATCGAGTACCGGAACACACTATCAAAACAGTTGCAGTATCGTTAGTTAACACCTGCTCCGAGCTCTGATCATAGTCGTTATTTACCATATACTCTCCGAGCTCCGGACATGCCATAGTCATTACACTTCACGATCATCCACCCTTTGACAGGGCTGCCTTGTAAGTTTATCACGAGTCACGTGCAAGTTGTAAGTATATGACAAAACATTCGTGTATTGTATACTTACGGCAAAGCACATCGAACATAATACGTGAGCGAAGCACTGCTCGACAAATCTTCGAAGGTAAGCAACTGTGTCATGTGCGATTTTTTCTTTTATAAACAGGGAAGACGGCTGCTGTATTAACAATTATTTGGCCAATGTTTTGTGAATAGATTGGGGGGAAAAAGTAAACAAAATGTGAGGATCTTTCACAAACATGTATGTGAAAGCACATGATTAATCTGTCCACCTGTTGATCACATCGGTTTTACTGCAATGATATCACACCTCTCAGTCATGGTGTTTTAGGCTTTCTGCCCCACTAAGGTCCCCACTTAGTCCCCTGACTAAGGCGTCGGGTGCTATCATTGATTCTTAAGTTACCATGGTATGAGGGACTACCTCCATGCCATGGTATCAGGACTACCTCCCTGCCTTGGTATTAGGGACTACCTCCCTATAACATTGTCTGTCTCTTCATGGCAAGGTGGTACACCCTGGCCAGGTGGTATGAAGGGACTGTGGTACGTACCCTTCAAGTGAGTCGGTCCACAACTGGCTGATGGGGGCGTCAGCTTGGTCTGGGAGGAGCTGGGTCAAGTTAATGGGTTGGAAGTACTGGAGGGCGTGGCTGTGGAAGAGGTCATGGCTCGTTAGGTCACCTTCTCAAATTATTACTTATATTTACATGATAAACTACACTACATTACTATTTAGGCTACTTATATTTTCCAAAATTTGAATATGTTTAGAAAAATAGGACTTAAAAATAAAACGAAAGTTTATATTCAACCAATTATAAACTGTGTGTGTGTGTGTGTGTGTGTGTGTGTGTGTGTGTGTGTGTGTGTGTGTGTGTGTGTGTGTGTGTGTGTGTGTGTGTGTGTGTGTGTGTGTGTGTATGTGTGTGTGTGTGTGTGTTGGGATATTAATTACATTAAATGTGTTTGATAATTGAAGTCCCTATCTTTTTCCCAAGTAGCCTGATATAACATTGTCGAGGTCACAGTTCAGGGCAGTAGCTGACCTCCATGCACCTTGAATCATGAAAAACCAGCCCATCCTCAGGCCAAACTCGCCCAAGCTGCGCCTGTCGCCAAAGTCGCATTCCTCAATTTGTCCTTGTTGTATAATATGTTTTTCTCCCGAGGTTATGGGTCCCCTTCCCATCCAGAGGCGGTTCCCCTATATTGCAAAAATAAACTTTATGTTTTAGTTTTGTGTGTAAGGTGGGTTAGAATGTGTGTTTCGGTTCTTCAGCAATTTTTTTGTATTTACACAACCTGAGTCATTTAGAAGCCTGGTCTTCAAATGTAATATATATTAATGTCATTACATATTTTTAGTTTTGTGTACAGGCAATGGGTGGGGTAGGTTTTGGTCGTCTTGGTAATTAATATTATTTACAATAGGGGGGTGAAGCATTTAGAGTATTGCATTTCCAACATAATACGTGAGCAAAGTGTTGTTCGACAAAACTTCGAACCTAAGCAATTGTGAGTCCCGTGTCGTGTTTTTCATTTATAAACAGAAAGGGCAGCTGCTGGATTAACACTCATTTGATCAATGTTTAGAGAATGGACTGCGACAGCCTAAACATAATGTGTGGATCTTCCACAAGCCACAGACGCTCACCAATCTCTTCAAAACACTGACCAAATGCTGATCAATTCAACAGCCTCATCATCCCCCTGTGTAGAAATACTACATTTGCTTCCCACTTACTGTAAATACAAACAAATGACAACAGAACCAACACACATGAACCTACCACGTCTACATAAATTATAAATATACATAATGTATATATTTTATAAAATATCGCTTTATATTGCGCAATAGAGAAATGTATAAATATGCCTTTGGGAAGGGCTGCAGCTTGGACGAACATCGCCTGAGGATGACCGGGTCGGGTGTCCGTCCATCCAAGGTTGCTGCACAATTGTTCTCTGATCAGTCACAAAACATCTTCAGCTACAAGGTTTTATTTCTAAATTTTTACCAAGTCATTCTGAAGTGTCTCTGAAACACAAAAGATGTTCACAAAGAGTATTTTCGCCTGAGTGTGCGAGTGTATGAGAGAGTGCAAGTGTGTGAGTGTGTGAGACTGTGAGTGCATGAGTGTGTGTGAGTGTGAGTACGTACAAGTCCGGGTCAGTAGCCGTGGCGGGCGCAGGGTAGAGAGCCTCATACACTCTGGCCTCCCCGGACCCATGGATGGCGTAAGCGTTGAACTTGCTCACCTGCAAAATTGTCAATTCAATGCGGCGTTGTTTTAGATTCAGCTACTCTTCGGACCACACAAAAAGTTCCAAGTAGCACGGGCTATGGTGAGCCCGTAGTGGACTTACCTGGCACAGGAGCGGGGCTGTAGCTGTTTGTCAAGAGCTAGCGAGTGATAGGCGGTGGTAACATTGACCAACCTGTCCTCTTAAAAAGAACGTCGCTTTTGGCCGTTTGCCCGTATGGCCGAATTTGGACGTAATTTGAAATTGAAAAAAATATGAAAATAAATTTGGGATTTTTTTTTTCAACAACAGTAAGTTAAGGGTCCTCTGATAGGTTAGGTGGGCAGGAAATTCTCATAAAGTTTCAAAACGTTATGAAAAACGTTAATTTAAAGTGTCCTCTTATAACCTCTGCGCGTACGCCGGACGACTCAAATAGAAAACGGAACAGAACGTCACTTTTGTGAGTGGATTTCATTTCAAATTACGTCCAAATTTGGCCATAGTGCGCATACCAGCCAAAAGTGACGTTCTTTTTAAGAGGACGGGTTGCATTGACAGCCAGCATCATGTCAGCAATAATAATAATAATAATAATAATAATAATAATAATAATAATAATAATAATAATAATAATACAATAATAACAAATAAACAATCATAAAAATAATAGTATTATTTATTTGACTATTATTATAAAGTTGACTTATTATTATCATCAACATTTATACGAGGAATGATTATAATGAAAATCACGTAACATTATAAATATCAATCACAATATACTATAATAATAATCATGACGCTTATCATTATGAGATGAATTAATAATGAGTGAATTAAACAAAATTATTAACTGTTATCAAAGATAGCAAGATAACGTAGGCTTATAACACTGAAACCCCCTCCTGGGTGTGTGGGTGTGTGTGTGTGTGTGCTAGTGTGTGTGTGCGCGTGTCCGCGTGTGCGCGCGCGCGCGCGTGTGTGTGTGTGTGTGTGTGTGTGTGTGTGTGTGTGTGTGTGTGTGTGTGTGTGTGTGTGTGTGTGTGTGTGCTTGCATGATTGTGAGTGCATGAGTGCGAGCGTTCGCGAGAGTTCATATGGATGTTGCACTGTTATTGTCCAAAACATAAGCTAATTACGTCATGACAGATGTACACAATATTAATCACAGGTATAAGGAGCCTATGTTGATAACGTAAGAATGTGCACCACAGGACGCGAGGTACTTCTTCAAGTAACTTTACAGAGATGATAATATACATCCCCAAAGGACTGAGTAGATAAGATTATTTCTACCCTCCTCTTGAGGTATTTACTTTATGAAGGAGGTAGGAGCCAGGAGGGAGGGAGGGAAGAGGGCGACGACCTAGCGAGAAGGAAGCCGACATGCACGAGTAGGGTGCGATGACCTTGAGATGGAGGTACGAAACACTGACCATGATAGGTACGAAACTGCCCTTGAAACGGAGATACGAAACACTGACATAGAGAGGGAGGTACGAAACTGACCTTGAAAGGGAGATACGAAACACTGACCTTGAGAGGGAGGTACGAAACAATGAAGAACGAGGAGATATATAAGTGGGAAGAGAGAGTGATCTAGATAGGTAGGGATGAGATGGGTGGGAGAAACAATGACCTTGAGAGAGGGAGAGAGACTCGTAAGAACACTGGGTATAAGGGAGGGGGAGGTTCACTGACCTTGTGAGGGAGATAGGT
Source organism: Procambarus clarkii (assembly GCF_040958095.1). NCBI lineage: Eukaryota > Metazoa > Arthropoda > Malacostraca > Decapoda > Cambaridae > Procambarus > Procambarus clarkii. The sequence goes on along the minus strand of NC_091237.1, from coordinate 17,117,327 downwards.
GACTGGGATCCTGGCGAGGCCCGTCCAGATGCCCGTGTCGTTGTTCCTCTGCGTGGTGACCTCCAGTGGGAGGGAGTGTCTGATGGTCTCTCTCTTGCCGTTCAGCAGCAGCACGATGTGTTGGCCCCACCTCGACACAACAGGCAATACAATCAGGGTACATGACGCAGGCAAACAAGTATTGTCATAATTGTCTAAGTCAACATCACACACACACACACACACACACACACACACGCGCGTCTCATTTGCTCCTCCAGCTCACACTACGGGGATTCTTGTGTTATGTCAATCTCACCAGAGCATCATAAACACCAGTCACTGACCTAACATGTATTACGTACACGAACAGTGTAAGTCAATAAAGTTGCTGAAAAGAACAGTATTCCTTTGCAGTACGAGCAACGAGGTCAATATATTGGCTGGTGCAGGACGAAGGAAGGTAATTATCAGAAGAAAGCACTAAGCTATTACGGTTATGTAGCACTTGGAAGGGATGAGGACAAGGATTTAGGATAGGACGGGGGAAAGGAATGGTGCCAAAAATCTTGGACGGTCGGAGACTGAATGCCGACCTGCATGAATCGAGACCGTCGCTCTACCGTCCAACCTATAAGTGGCTGCTTCTGTCGGCCTCTCTTACGGAGGCTCTTCAGCTATGATGAATTAAACTTTATACACGAATGAAACTAGACGTGGGTCTATCGCATAAGGCTAATAACAAGGGGTCTCCACAAGGTGGTCCACCTCAGAACACAGAGTGAGGACTAGGGATGGCGGTCGTGTCAGTGGTGGTCGGGTCAGTGGTGGTCGAGTCAGTGACGGTCTGGTCAGTGGCGGTCGTGTCAGTGGCGGTCGTGTCAGCGGCGGTCGTGTCAGTTTCGGTCGTGTCAGTGGCGGTATGCCAAGCGGCAGCGTGAAGACTTCATGGTGTCCAGGTGGAGGTAATCAGTCAAGAGGGCATTATTACTATAGCTGCAAGACTTTACATGTTCAAATGAATTCGCGCAGCGAAAAGGGGGGTAGAGTCAATCGTAACAGACGAAGACAGGTGTGTGAGGTGGATTGGTAACGATGGTAATGAAGGCTTGTGGAAGGGAAGAGAGTAGGAAAATGGGATGGAATAGATGGAAAGAAATATGTATATATATGCATAAACTGACCTGAAAGCCAATAAGCAGCAGCTAGGAATTGTCTTGGAGTATATTACATTACTGATAAAGAGACTTCAAATGAGCATATTTGCATTAATATGTATAGAGAAATACAAGTGTATGAGGGTGGGATAGAGGAGGCGGCGTGCACACAGGACGCCAGTACTCACGGGCACACCTCCACCTCCACGTACTGGTCCTGGTCGTTGAGGAAGAACACCTCCACCACTGTCCAGGGGAGAGAGGCAGGTGTTAGTCACATCACCCGCCGCTGCTTCGTCTATTATATTGCATTACGCATATAGCATTATCTCTTATAGCATTCCTATAGCATTACGGCTATATAGCTATAGGTCATCATTGATATAGCCTTCTTGTGCACCCCCAAAGAACCAAACAAACAGTATACGATATCTTTTACCTCTCTGAATTATCATTCAATTCACATACACAACAAATATATATTTGTGTAAATATGTTTATGCTCGCATCATATGTGAATGTGCATATGTGTACTAACCTAGTTGTGCTTGTGGGGGATGAGCTGTTTGATCCCGCTTCTCAACTGCCAATCTATTGGTTTACAGGTTCCTGAGTTTATTGGGTTCTGTCATACCTTCATTTCAAACTATTTGAAGTCTGCCTCCACCACACCACTTCTAAGTGCATTCCATTTGTTAACTACAATGACACTGAAAAAGTATTTATGTCTGTGTGACTCATTTGAGTACTCAATTTCCACCTGTGTCCCCTTGTGCGAGTACCACCTGTGGAAAATAGTTTGTTTTTTATCTACGCTGTCAATTCCCCTGAGAATTTTGTATGTGGTGATCATATTTCCCTTAAATGTTCTGTCTTCCAGCTAAGTGAAACTTAATTTCTGCAGCCTTTCCTCGTAACTTGTACCTCTCGAATCTGGGGTACAAGATTACGTACGCTGTAGCTGCATTTTCCAGTATTCGTCTGACATATGCGACATACAAGGTTCTAAATTATTCCTTGCACAAATTTCTGAAGACAGTTCTTTTGTTGGTCAGTTTAGTATGCGTCGCTGAATATATCCTATACTGATATAGGCTTCAAAAAATAGTTTTGGTGATATCGATCCCAAGATTATTTTCTCTACTCGATTCCTGAAAAATTTCTTCTCCCTGTTGGTTCCTTGGGTCCGGCCTCTGCTCATTACACCTAGCTTTGCATTTAGTGGTGTTAAGCTCATGAAACCATTTTGTGAATCATTTATTCAACTTGACAAGGTAATCTTGTAGCCTCTTACTATCACATCATGTCTAAATTATCTTATTAATCTTATCAGTAAAAGGAATCAGTTTATTCCAGCTGGATAATCTATAACCGACTCTCCCCTTGTAACCACGCACGCGCGTGCGTGTTACAGGGGTAAAGTGCGTGTGTGTGTGGGGGGGGGGGGGGGAATACAATTCAACCCAGCTCAGGATCAAATCGTCTCCCTCAGAACAAGAAGCAGATACTCCCTGCACATGACTACTGACGATTCAAAATAATTAATTTTACAAGCTCATGTTACCAACAATACCTGCACTGTGACACTCGTTCTACCTTTAAAATTTTTTATTGAAGCCCAAATTTCACAGGATCAGTTGCTATATTTAACATGTTATAAAATATACCTATGTACCAGAAACGCTCATAAAAGATCATTACGCAAGAGGACTGAGGGAGTAAGGGAGGATGGATGGGACTCTGGGAGGGAGTGAGGGAGTGAAGGCCCACCTTCATAATCCCAGAGACCGTAGAAAGGTTGTCCAGGTGGGCCCGGGGGAGCAGGCGGGTCGTTGAAGAAGGGGGCGGTGATGCTGACCTCCAGGTACTGCTGGTCAGCACTCCCTGAGAGGGACACCTGCACCGGCGTGTGGTCCAGCGGGCCCCCATTCCAGGTGGTGTCGATGCTGTACTCCTGGACCCTGAGATGCAAACATCACTGTCAAGTCTCTACATACATGATCTGTGGCTGAGGAGTATAGGTCCTGACTACTATTTAAAGACAAGCTAATACACGCACATTATACAAAATTAAATTATCATAAAACAGTTTGTAAAAACAGCAAGTTCAAGTATGTTTATTGAGATAAGAAAGAAATACATCTCAAAGGAATAGAATAGCTTAGGCTACTTAACTACTACTACTGATCAAGACTTAAGGAAGGTCATATAAATGGCTAACAGACTTCAACCCTGATATACACCAGAGAATGTGAATAGGGAAGTTGACACAACCTGGAGCCAAGCACGAGAGGCTGGCAGAGGCTACACACCTTAACATCACCATATACGCAATAACACCACCATTTAGTACGGACGGTTTTTTTTTTTTTTTTTAGATATATACAAGAGTTGTTACATTCTTATACAACTACAAGAATGAACAAGTTACATTCTTGTTCATATGGAGCCATGTTTAAGTATGCCATGTGCGGGGCCCAAACAAAACCCACTAAGGACAAAATCCCATTCGACAAAATCCCCTTCAGTTAAAGTGCAAAGTAGAACAAACCCCCCCCCCCTCCCTCAGTTTGTTAAAATAAAACATAAAAGCACCAGTTTTTCTGTTTTCTGACTTTACAATCATTTAATACCATTATAATTAGGAGAAAAATATAATTTTGGTACTTTAATACGTTAGTAATTCTGAAACACATTATAATCTTACAAAAATATGACTGATGTAATATATTACTGAAGTTCTGAAGTTAGGCTAGGCTTGTCCACCCGCCACCCACCCTGGCCTCTCCAACAGTAAGTACATCACACGTTAACGTATAGATCTCCCCCATCCCCCGAGGCCACAAACTGGTGTACTAAACATAATAGCGACTCGCAAAGTTGATGACTGATAAAGATTAAGTCACCCAAGAGGTGGCACGGGCATGAATAGCCCGTAAGTGGTACAATTTTTTGTTCAGTAATTCTTTTCAGTGTTCTTCGCAAAGTTGACGTGATATTCCGTTTTATATCGGTAGGTCCTCGGTTGGGTTTGGTGCTGGCAGTTTAATACATCAATTTTGTGACGTTATGAACGCTTGAGAGGACAGGCTGCGCCAAGTGCACTTCCCCCACACCTGCCATGTATACTCCGCCCCACACCTGCGATGTACACTCACCCTACACCTGCAACGTACACTCCCCCCCACACCTGCCACGTTCTATGTCCTGAGGTTGTTTCCTCCAGATCTGATGGAGGATTTACATACACACAACATAATCAGTTTTTAAAAGATGTGTGCAAGTAGCACACACATTCACATCTGCGTGTGCCAGCCATTCCAATTGTTTCTCTAATATTCCTGAGTCAGCGATCCAATATACCTGATAATAATCAACAATTGTTGCGTTATTTTCCAACCAGTCTTTGCTCAACAAAACTTATACAGCAGAAATATCAAAAGAAAATAATATACATTTCCTGGGAGGCAACGTTGAGTGTGTGTGGTAGTGCAGGATTACGCTATCGTTATCTGGAGAAGTTGACAGAAGTAATGAAAATATTGATAATATATCTAAGTGACGGGAGTGATCACAAGTCCACTACGGTGTGTATAATCATTACATGGTGATGTAATGAGGTACAGGGAATGTAATGGCTACAGGGAATGAGTACAGCGAATGTAATGGTTACAGGGAATGTAATGGCTACAGGGATTCCCTGACGTACTCACATTATTTAGTACAGTTAGTCAAGGAGGAGGATGTTGACAGAGCGTATAGTCCACCCACTAAGCTGACTGGAGAGCCCAGACTGTACTAACAGAGTACACACATGTGCGCATCAAACACGCTTTCATTTCCAATTATTGTGGATAGGAATCATAACACAAACATCTAAAGGATTTTCTCAAAGCTTCACTCAAATTACATATATGTTATGTGATATTTGAACAACAAAGGAAATTTCTTAAAAGTTTCTGGATCTTGTAAAGAAATGCAGACGATTTCCTCCACGATGTTATCAATCCTCGCTGTCCCAATGTTGCCACTTTACCTTCGTATATTTATTGATACTGCCAAGAACAGTTTGTTTGATCCTTAAAGACCATTTATCATACGGCTCGTAAACAATGCAAACAATTTTTAGTCGATATTATGTATAGTTTCATTATATAACTATAATATTGAAGTAAAACTAGATTAGATGGCATTATACTCTAGCTCTCGGAGGGTGAAATTTACTTCAACGTAAGCTGGAGATAAAGAAGCATCATCTTGTAATACATTGACCTTTCATTGTAAAAACATGAATGTCAATCTCCAAGCTTTAACCTGTCTTCGGTATTGTGAAAAAAAAACCCGTCCGTTAAAGCACCAGGTATTAAACGGGTATTTCAACACTAGAGAGCTCTTGAACTTGCTAGCCGTGATAATATTACCAAGTTCATTGTCACTGTATTATTTACACGTTACACAGATTGTTCAGGAAACTGTACAGTACATGGCAGTCCAAGTGGTATCATAGTGATATTAAATTTATAACGTTTTCATTAATATTATTGTTATTATTATTAGTAGTAAAACTAGTAGTACTAGAACAAGTACTATTACTAGCACTAATAAAAGTAGAACTAATATACGTTCAAGAACAAATCAATTATGATAAAATAATAATATATCAGTTTTCAGTTATAGACATGCGTGAGTTTTGTCGGGTATATAATAAATATATATATATATATATATATATATATATATATATATATATATATATATATATATATATATATATATATATATATATATATATATATATCTTCAGAAGAAATTTCTTCTGAAGATGTATTAATATCCGAAAGTACTTAAGGAAATTCCTGTTTCAATTCTTCCTGCGTGGTCTGACACTGTCATATATATATATATATATATATATATATATATATATATATATATATATATATATATATATATATATATATATATATATATATATATATAAATATATATATAATACCTTTGTATTATAATGAGATTACTTGTACCAGTTCCTGTGTAATCATCTGTAATCCTCTGCTGCAACATTTGGAAAACCAACCTTAGAATAGAATGCTTTGTGAACCCTGTTTAGAGAAAACCTTTGTAGTGGCTGGGCTTGGGGCCAGGTACTGGAACTGGTTAGGTCCGGGCCAGGTACAGGAACGGATTAGGCGTAGAGTCAGGTACAAGAACCGGTTAGGCCTGGGGCCAGGTATAGGAACCGGTTAGGCCCGGAGCCAAATACAGGAACTGGTTTGGCGTGGAACCAAGTACAGGAACCGGTTAAACCTCGGGCCAGAAACAGGAATCGCTTACCGTGGACACAGGTACATGAACCGATTAGGTTTATTTGGCGCTATGTTCATCTGCGCACTAATTGATGTTTGTTTTAATTCAGCTGGTTGTACTTAGCTAATGGCGCTTGTGAAGGTTGACCTTTAACTATGTGGTCTAGACCAGGGTTTTTCCAAACTGCGGGTCCCGAGCGCGTCACAAAATAAAATGGGTCGCGACAAACCGAAAAATTCCACAAAAAAATCAGCAATGGAGAGAAACAATCTTATTTACACTCATTACTCATCATTGCAGTTTACAAGACTGATGGTACACGTGTTACCAGGCGTGTGGTGCTGAATTGTTGCATCTTAGTAGTTCAGTGACACTGAAGAATGACTTTGAGCAATTAAATTAACTTCCACTTTTAAGTAAAAAGGCTGTCTTGATACTATTAGCTTGTACTACTACTTATTTGTGTGAACTGGGATTTTCCAAATTAACTCAAATAAAAACGAAAGACAGAAACAAGCACTACATATGAGAGCCCCATTGTCTTCCTGTGTTCCAAATTGTCATCAATTACTTGTGAACAAAAAAACACATCATTTTCAATAATTACAAACTTTTTTTAAAGCATTGTTTAAGTATTTTTTTTGCTAGAATTTCATGCAAAATGTATTATTTATTCTATATTCCTCCAACAAATAGAAATATGTAATTGAATTGAATAGATTTCATCGATTATAATGCATTGCATGATATGCAAATGATGCCTCAATTCAGAATGGGCAAATCCTCTTGAAGACACTAACCAAACATTGAGAGAGATAGTCCCCAACATCATGAATCTTTCTAGTAAAGACACTCAGAGAACTACAGCTACATTCTATTGAAATGTGCAAAACGTGGGGAGGCAAGACTGAAGTGCAGAAAAGGCTGAAAAGCATAAACAAAGAGACCATAAACAAGGTGGTGAAGCTATATACATAGATAGAATTTATATGTATGGATGTAACGCGGACAAAGGGATATTTGTGAACATACTGGTTGGTCTCAGTCTTAGATAATTGGAACACACTGCCAAGTAGGATCATTATATGCTTATATAATACATAATTTGGAAAGTTTTAAAAATAAGATAGATGCAAGAGTGAAAACAATATGGCCTTCTTTGCACGAGCCAGTAGACTTTCTGCAAGGTTAGCCACTCAAGGAAGGGCCAGTAGGCTTACTGAAATGTTTCTTGTGTTCTCAATAAAAATGGGACTTACGCTTGAGAGGCTGCAGAGAGCAGGTGTAACAGCAGCACCAGCAGGGGCAAGACGTTCACCCTTCTGTACCAAAGATACAAGAACATAATATTATAGTAACCCACAAAATGTGAAGTAGAAATCGGTGAGTCTGGAATAAAATGAAGATATAAATCTTTATCTATAAGAGAATGTCTGTCCTAAGCTAGAGGCCAGGCACATGGAGGGGGGACTAGCCTTACTCAAATTAGCAGGGGAAATGGGCTAAGGAACGGGACAAAGATAGGCTGGTTAAGGGTAGGCCTAAGTTGAATGTTTTAAGAAATATTAGCATTTATAAACACCCGCATGCGATTTTCATGGAGTCAAGCGTGAAATATATGGTGTGATTCCCATAGAGGTTTTACTCATCATAAAAATATATTTACTGAGAGACCCATAGAGTTGTTTCAGTGCTTCAAAATAAATAAATTTTCTGAGAAGTGGAAGGAAGGCAGTAGGGGGGGAGGAGAGGGACGAAGCAGGGATCAAGGGGTTGGTGACAAGGGGAAAGATGGTGGTAAAGAATATTTGGAAAGGATGGAAAGAGGAGGTTAAGAGATCCGGGTGCAGACAGGTACCCTTTCTACATACATAATTGGAAACGTGTGTCTATCCGAGGTTGGGGAAAGAGGGGTCGGAAGATGGGAGTGAAGCGGGGAGAGAGAGAGAGGGGAGAGAGAGAGAGAGAGAGAGAGAGAGAGAGAGAGAGAGAGAGAGAGAGAGAGAGAGAGAGAGAGAGAGAGAGAGAGAGGGAAGGATGAGAGAGAGAGAGAGAGAGGGAAGGATGAGAGAGAGAGAGAGAGAGAGAGAGAGAGAGAGAGAGAGAGAGAGAGAGAGAGAGAGAGAGAGAGAGAGAGAGAGAGAGAGAGAGAGAGAGAGAGAGGGAAGGATGAGAGAGAGAGAGAGAGGGAAGGATGAGAGAGAGAGAGAGAGAGAGAGAGAGAGAGAGAGAGAGAGAGAGAGAGAGAGAGAGAGAGAGAGAGAGAGAGAGAGAGAGAGAGAGAGAGAGAGAGAGAGAGGGAAGGATGAGAGAGAGAGAGAGAGGGAAGGATGAGACACACTATCCCGGGCACCCCTCGTTTTGTGTGTGTGTATATATATATATATATATATATATATATATATATATATATATATATATATATATATATATATATATATATATATATATATATATATTGCTTCAAGAATTTGTAATCTTCTTACATCTTGGGTTTTGTCTATTGTACAGGTATATTTGTTCAACATTTCTCTTGTAAGGGTGATGTCATGGGCTTGTCTCATGTGATTCCTGGGGGCACCGGATTGAAGAGGACAATCTTCAATCCGTCATCTTCAATGCGGTGCCCCCAGGAATCACATGAGACAAGCCCATGACATCACCCTTACAAGAGAAATGTTGAACAAATATACCTGTACAATAGACAAAACCCAAGATGTAAGATGATTACAAATTCTTGAAGCAATTCACATAAGAATAGAACAACCTACCATGAACACCCAAATCACGGAACTATTTACTCTACCCACCATGAGAGTAAGGACTATATATATATATATATATATATATATATATATATATATATATATATATATATATATATATATATATATATATATATATATATATATATTATATATATATATATATATTATATATATATATATATATTATATATATATATATATATTATATATATATATATATATTATATATATATATATATATATATATATATATATATATATATATATATATATATATATATATATATATATAAATCAATGATTTAACAAAAAGCCTACTCATGGATGTCGACCAACAAGCTCACATTACACATAGAAAGAACCTTTCACATTTTATTTGGGAACACATTACATAACTAAATAGGTCTTCATATAAACAATATAAACACGGAGTAAAAGCGATGGTTTGACGTGTTGTTAGGTTTAAGGCCCATCAAAGGGTTACTGGCTAACCAACTGAGCTTCAGTTTATCGATTCATATGCAAGGTTATATAGACACCGAGAGCTATATTCAGCTTCTCGATGTATTTATACCGAGAGTTTATTTTGGTATACAACTATGTTCAAAATGATATTATATATATTTGCTCATATGAACATTGTAGAAGGGTGAGATTTGCAGCCTAATAACTGAACATCTGGGTGAGAGAGGCTACAAGTGTTGTGGCGCTACTCCCACGTGAGCTCACATCTCCAGGGGCTGTACACGAGACGAGGCTGTGTGGTAAAATATTCTTAGTCAGATAATCTGTGACCAGCATGAGCCAACACCCCCATGTCGCCCAACCTACTAGGCAGTGGCTGCTACCCTCTGACACTTGATATGCACCCGCGTCACAAAGATTCTCACCCGCTCCAGGTGACCTTCCGGTGTCCCCTAGCCACATGGGACCCTTGGCATATCCCATGGAATGCACCTGGGTGAGTCACCTAATGTTCGCCTCCTCCAGGTGACCTTCAGGTGTCCCCTAGTCACCTGAGACCTCTGGCAAACTCCCAGGCCCCAGGCGGGAACGGCTCGCTGATGTCTCAACACTCGCTCGGCAATCTTCAGTTAGGAGTCGAATCAAGACACGTTTGGATACCAAACATGAACAAAATGCAGGGGACCTATGCGAGTACCTGAAGGTGTTAGATGCCTTACACTGAAGTAAGATATGAGAGTATGGGTTGGCAGGTCATTTGAAAATGCAGGTCAGGGCGGGCAGGTCCTAAACTGCAAATCGGGAAAGGCACATCCCTTTGAGTATGCAGGTTAGGATGGGAAGGCCATAGTTTAAAGACAGGTTAAGAAGGTTCTAGCGTATGCAAATCGGGGTAAACAGTTCCCAGATTGTGAAAGGTTAGGTGGGCAGATCCTAGACTGCGAAAGGTTAGGTGGGCAGGCCCTAGACTGCCAAGGGTGGGGTGGGCAGGTCCTAGATTATTAAGGGTGGGGTGTTGATTTAGGGGCGTTGACGACCCATTTTTCGGGTGCGCCCCCAGGGTGGGTGGACAAAGACATTTCCAACCAGGATAACGCCGAGGCTGTTGAAATCACGGCGAAGTTCCTGTTGCTAAAAAAATGTCACCGGAGTAACGAAGTTGCAGACGAAATAATGAATATTGCCTTTCATATAAAATAACGAACCTTAGCATCTCTTGTTTCATGTTAAGAAATGCAACTCATCCTCCGGTTTAGATAGTACTTTTTGTGTGGGAAATTTTTACCCACCATATCTAATAATCATCTAAGAAATGTATAATTTCTATATCATATCTAAATCATATCAAAATCATATCTAAAATGTATCAAAATCATATAATGAATCTTTAAAGATTCATTATAGCTTGATCCTGGATGACAATGGCACCATGAACACGTACGCAACAGGGGCCCTTTTGATGCCTACGTGACTTTGTACATGATCTCTCAAGGATCCAGAAGCTTCTAGAAGGACTTCTTAATTAAAAAACTATTGGAACATTGATTCAACATCCGGTAGGATTAAAAATCGAATCCTTAATAAGATTCAGTGGTACTTTCAAATACTACTTATAATCTTTAAATCTTATATCTAATTATATTATAATCACATCTTATCTTAATCATAAGTCTAGACTGTAAAAATAATCAATCAATATTCATTGAAGGCTACCGTGCTCAGAGAGCATGGCAGGGCGATGGGGGGAGTGAAGCGCCCACCAACAAGCCCAGCGGCACTCCGCGTTTGTTTACAAATGAGTGAACAAGTGACTGATCCTTAGCGAACATTACCAGCTCAAGGACACCTTATCTAACATTTTTATCGCCAGTGAATACTCTCTAGAACTGGGGGAGTACCTGGACAATATCTACAAGGAAAATCCTAGAACATTCATAAAATAGAGTGTATAGTGGAGATCAGTGACACGGTTTCCTCCACCTTCATTCATAAACTTTTATCTCGAATCATTCTTCTGCAACTGCAGGATAATCACGTAGCAACGCTACCAGATCATCATACAGCAACGCTGTAGCAAAATATCGTGCCTAAACTCAACAAGAGAGTTAATCAGTCTGGCAAACTTGTCAGACAGGCACCCCGACTGGCAGAGAAGTATATTGAAGGTTATTTGGTATATGATTGGCCAATTGTATGCTTGTGTAGCTTTAATATCCTATAAATCTGTCTGTTGGTTAAAAAGCGAGGCTAAGCCTCACATATCGGTACGTTTATTAAAATTGTAGTGTAGCTGTGAATCTTATCCAAGCACTGAACCTCATGAGTGTCCATTCTGTCAGAAAAGAATTCAGCCTCAATAAGTAAAAACCTCACAAGTGTCCACAGCGTTGGAAAAGATTCAGTCAAGCTAACTGTATAAATTGAATATGTCTGCATATATATTTGAATATATAAATTAAGTTATCAATAGCTTGCTTAGTTAATATTTAAGTTATCATATAAGTTCATTTAATTGAATATAATTTCTAGTACTAAGTTAATAGTATTAAGACTACATTTAAGGTCATTTATTTATACTTTTACAATTTAATTTGTTGTTTATAGTATAAGTACATATTGGCTGTTAAGTTATGGTGCTAGGTTAGACTATGTATGTTTAAATCCCTGATTTAAACAGAGCCAGTGTTCAGTCAGATAACTGAATTTATCAAATCTTATCCTTGTATAAAATACAAGCTGATGTGAGATCCCTGTCTACAGGTGGATTGGAACTTCTATCAACATAGTCATTCACCCCACCTGTCCCTTACAGCCCACAGTCTGTCATTAGGAAAAGAGGAATTAGGATTTACAACCCTAGCTAGAGATTTTAGTTGAATTAATTTGCAGACAGTAAATTTTTAATTTAGTTCAATACAAGTCCCTGGTAGTCTCCTCTTATATCAATCCCAGCAGGTTTTTCCCACATTAATGGTCCTTCGAACCGGATAATAATGGTCCTTTGTACCTAGATATTTATGATCATTCGTTTACCGAATATTTCAGTGCCAAATAGATAAGAAACTTCTTGATTTTGCATTGGAATAATTCTTACATATTCTGGCCTAACCTAGCTATCAGCCAATATTTATCATAGCTATATATCTAAGTAAACAAATTGTTTGCAGTGGCTTAAGCCACCATATCCATTAACTAGTAAGCATTCATAACAAACTGATACTGTTTTGTGTTAAGAACAACAGTACTTAAGTATATCAGTGTCAAAGACACTGCACTGCATCTTAATCATAAAATATCATTATCTACCTCATTGTGGTAACATTACATATATATTTAAGTGTATTATCTAGCATTATCTCTAATCTACTGATTTTCAGAGCTGCTCATTACATAATATTCTTTAAAAAAGTGTTATCATCACTGTAAGAGCATTTCATTACAATCTATCTATAATCAACTATATCATACCCTATATTACAGGTAAAACCAGTAGACATTCTACTGTATTTTATCTAACAACTATTATGGTAACAGATTTTGTAATAACTTTGCAAAAATAGTGCCATTTACTATTTTTAAAAAATTATTACAGGATTTACCAACTTGGTGCATTCGTGCATTCGGGTCACAAATCAAATTATTACAGTACTTTTGATAATTGAACACCTGCTACAACCAGATTCCAGGGAGGAAATGAAGGACGATCTTTGGAATCATTACCTAAGTAGACAGGAAAGCTCATTTATCAAAATACATTAACATCATACATATTTATCAGAAAAAAGAGAAAAATCTCGGAATCTCCAAAACTCGGAAAAGGTCAAAATGACTAACAGTATTCCACCAGCAGCTGAAACAGAAAAGAAAAGGACACAAAGTGTCTAAAAAAATCACTTGAATCTACAGCCTAAAGACCATTTAAATCAGGTGATAGACAAATGTCATCATCACTTGGCTACAATAGTCTACAATTGGGGATTAAGACCAATCTTAATCTCACATCACAATCTGAAAGGCTAACAGCCCATTGACAATGTCAATACAAATATTATCATCCATCTAAGATAACTATCTTAATCCAAGAATATAGTCTTGATCACCTAATCTCATGCTTTCACTGGAGTGAAAGCAGCCTCAGAAAATCTGAAGTTAATCAAGCATCTCAAAGAGACTTACTTAATAGAAAAGGCAAAGCCGAGAAAAAAAAAGAAAAAGCAAAATGCTTCATCACATCATGAATAATGTAGATACACATTATTACAGATACAATTCATCCTTTAAGGAAATCCTTGGAGGAGTACAAGTGTTACATGCTTGTATGACCTGCTTGCATGTAATTACTTACCTACAAGTTTTACATACTTGTAACAACATCTTATCACAAAGCCAAATCTTTGATGGACTTCGAGCTTACGTACAAAGATTACGAAGCCGAGGAAAACTTAGATCTCAAGAAAAAATCCACAAAGGTGAATCCACGGACAAAAGCAAAAATGTCCAGAATGGCAGTCAAAAATCAAGGCAACAAAACTCCTCTTCTGCAAAGTGGAAACAGAATAATGTTGGCTCTTATGCTATATCCCCCACAGTTAACAGAACTGTAGGAAACCAAGCTCCTAAGACAGATAAGACAAAAGGAGCTACAAGTGCCCCAAAATGTTTATTCTGTCAAGAAGCACATACCATTTATCAATGCACAGTTTATGTAGGCCGTGCCAGTCGAATCGATCGACTGAAATCTCTGAACAGGTGCATCCGTTGTCTACGGAAGCACGATACAAGTGAGTGTATCACTCAATTGCAAAACTGCCAATATTGTCATAAAAGTGTACATCACACAGCACTCTGTAGTGATATTAACACTCAATCCAGATCACAGACTTCCAATAATCAACATGCATCTCAGGCAAAGCCCAAAGATGATAATACCACAACAGCCGTACAATTCTGTACAGTAATGAGCAATGTCAACGACTTGGATACAGAAATTGTTACAACAGCCATATTGCCTACTGCACAGCTAGAACTATGCAATCAAGGAATTTGTATTCCAACTAGAGGCTTTTTTGATCAAGGGTCACAGAAAACCTTTATCAGTAAAAAGATGGCAGAAGATTTACAACTTAAATCTTCAAAGCAAGTATCTACATTCATATCAGGGTTTTTTACTAATTCTGGTCGTAGAACCTTTCCAGTAGTAAAACTCAATGTCTGTCTAGGTACATCCCAAAGGACAGTAGAAGCCATAGTAGTTGATAAAATTCCTACTGAAATGGAAGTGACTGGTCTGACAGCAACTATTAAATTCCTGAAAGAAAAAGGAATCCAATTAGCAGATCCTCTACTCGATTCTGACTACATAGGGGATATCGGAATCCTGATTGGAGCTGACTACTATCATCGATTCATTCTGGGATCAGAAGAATCTATGGGTATGAATATACTCAAATCAGCAGGAGGCATATTGATGACAGGACCTATACTAGATCTTGAACCTTCAACTCCTGAAAAATCACATCATACAGAAACTGTAATAGTGGCATGACTAGGCAAAGAACAGTCACCACTTAAAATCCCCCACATGATTGATGATGGATTAGAATCTGTACCTCAATTGTGGGAACTTGATGCCATAGGAATAATTCCTGAACAACCAAGTCCTGATGATGTCTGTGCATATAATCAATACTTAGAAACTGTACAGTACTATGATGGACAGTACTGGGTAAGGCTACCATGGAAAATCAACCATAAAACCTTACCTACCAATTATCACATGGCTTATAGTCAATTTAAATCGCAATTAGCAAAGCTAAGAAAAAGGCCTGAGCATTTAAAACTCTATCATGAGATTATTGCTCAACAATTAAAGAATAAATTCATCGAAGTCGTGAAACATGACAATACGCAAACAGGCCATTTTTTACCTCACATGGCTGTAATGAGAGAATCAAAAACGACTCCTTTACGGATAGTTTTTAATTGTAGCTCTAAATCTGGACCCCAAGGAACCAGTCTAAATGATTGTTTGCAAACAGGTCCAAGTCTAACTCAGAAATTGTATGACATACTGTTGAAGTTTAGACTTAACAAATATGCGTATTCAGCAGATATAAGTAAGGCCTTTCTAAGAGTTGGCTTACAGGAAGAAGATAGAGACTTCACTAAGTTTCTATGGGTAGAGAACCCAGAAGATGTCAATAGTCCTGTAGTGACTTTCAGATTCTCTTCAGTTCTTTTCGGCGCGACAAGCAGTCCATTTCTGTTGCAAGCAACTCTAGATACTCATCTGAAGAAATCATCAAGTCCCTGTAAGACTGAAATCAGTCAAAATCTATATGTAGATAATTTTCAAGGGACAGTTAACAGTACTACTGAACTGTTACAATTATATCAAGAGGCCAACAAGGAGCTACAAGGTGCCAACATGCCACTACAATCTTGGGCCTCTAATAATGCAACATTGAATAATCAAATAGCAAGAGATTACCCTGAATATCACGTACCAGAATCACAAAAGGTGTTAGGTATGGATTGGGATTTAATCTCGGACACAATATCGATCAAATCTGTGCCAGTAAATTACAACATCACTACAAAAAGGGATTTGCTTTCACAAGTTAGCAAAGTATTCGACCCACTTGGTCTACTAAATCCTTTGACTATCAAGTGGCGTTTATTGGTGCAACAAGCATGGAAAGCTAAGGTTGGTTGGGATGATCCACTACCAATCCAGTTACAAAAAGCTTGGATGGAAGTAGCTCAAGAACAAACTTTAGTTGAAAAGATAATCTTTCCAAGACACATAGTCGAGGAAAATGAAGAAGTATCACTACATGTATTCGCAGACTCGTCAGCCAAAGCTTTTGGAGCTTGTGCTTACTTAGTGACTTCTAATCAATCATATCTTATCACCTCTAAGGCCAGAGTCGCTCCATTAAAAAAGAGGACTTTGCCTCAGATGGAACTAACAGCACTGCTAACTGGAACACGCTTAGCAGTGCATATCAAACAAGTCTTGTCTGCCATGAACATCAAAGATGTCATCATATGGTCTGACAATGAAGCTGTCTTACAATGGGTACGAAACGACAACTGTCCAACTCCATATGTAAAAAATCGCGTCTCGGAAATTAAAGAAATTTCCGCAGGCTTTCAATTGTTGCATGTACCAACAAAGGATAATCCAGCTGATCTCTTATCAAGAGGTATGACATTTAAACAGTTTGCAAAGGCAGATATTTGGTTTCATGGGCCTCGATGGTTAGTGAATGGTAGTTGGCCTGAACAAAAGCCACACGTCATTACGACACAAACCATAACTACCACCAGGCAGCAAGCTCAAATATCAGTCTTGGATTGTACTCGTTACTCCTCGCTCATCAAATTAATCAATGTAACACAGAACGTGTTTCATTATCTCAGGAAAAAAGGTATAAAATACACTTTTCCAGATGCACTTCTCTATTGGGTAAGACAAGCCCAGAGGGAAACTTATGGGAATAACTATGAAAATCTTCCGCATAAGTTAAAACACAATCTCGGTCTGTGGATAGACCAAGAAAATCACAACATTCTGCGTTGTGGAGGGAGACTTAAACACGCAGATATTAATCTAGATACCGTGCATCCATGGCTTTTACCAAAAAATCATTGGATCACAAGGTTGATTGTGTTGCATACACATCAACAAATCATCAAACATGGAGGAGTGTTAGACACACTCACACAAATCAGACAGCAGTACTGGATTCCTCAGGGAAGACAGTCAGTCAAATCAATCTTGAAGAATTGCATGATATGCCGAAGGTACGATGCAAGAACTTGCTCCTATCCAGGGCCACCACCCCTACCAAAGGAACGAGTGGTCCATCTACAACCTTTCGAAACGACAGGAGTAGATTATACAGGAGCAATATATCTAACAGGGACTGCAGATAAGCAACCTATCAAGGCATACATCTGTCTGTTCACCTGTGCTACCACCAGGGCAGTACATCTAGAGGTAACACCCGATATGACTGCTCAATCATTTATTCAAGCTTTCCGCAGATTCGCAGCACGCCGATCATGCCCTAAGCTGATGATTTCAGATAATGGAGCAAACTTGGTAGCTGGAGAAGCATGTCTACGGGAAATCTGTTCCCATCCTGCAGTTACTTCCACACTGGAACAGCGTCATTGCAGATGGAAATTTATCCCTCCGAGAGCCCCATGGCACGGAGGATTTTATGAACGGTTAATAGGAACTGTAAAAAGATCCTTGAGAAAATCTCTACACCGTCAGAAAATCAATCTTCAAGAACTCCAGACAGTAATCACGGAAATAGAATCAAGGGTGAATAACCGGCCGTTGACTTACTTGTCTGAGGATCCTACTCAACATGAGCCGTTAAGTCCTGCCCACCTAATGTATGGAAGACTTCTGACTCCAGTACCATCTCTAGTGGATGATGAGATCAGAGATCCCTCATATGTGGGTCAGAGCGAGTTGGTTCAGGGGTATAAACATCTGTCCAGCATAATCCAAAAATGGAATGATGTTTGGACAAAAGAATATCTTACATCTCTACGAGAACATCACTATGGGGCCAATGTCCCCCATAATATAGCTAATCTCCAACCTGGCGATATTGTCTTGGTAGACAGTGATGGCCCTAGGGCTGACTGGCCATTAGGTAAAGTTGTCTCAGTCCATCCAGATAGTCAGGGGATTTTGAGAATAGTCAAAATCCTGTCTAAAGGAACAACTTCCCTGAAGACATTGGACAAACTCATCCACATGGAATCAGTGAGCCAGCTGCAGTTAGATCCTGAGAGACCTCAAGACACTCTAACTCCACAAGACCCACAGACTCCTAACAGACACAATCGTCCACAACGGACAGCAGCACAAAAGTGCAAGCAAAATTTGCACTTGTATTATCAATCCAATGGAGAGTAAATAAATACATATGGTTACTATTGTCCTAAGTATTGGACTCTGTGCCAGTTCTCTCCCTCTGGAAGATGTGGGAAATTTTTACCCACCATATCTAATAATCATCTAAGAAATGTATAATTTCTATATCATATCTAAATCATATCAAAATCATATCTAAAATGTATCAAAATCATATAATGAATCTTTAAAGATTCATTATAGCTTGATCCTGGATGACAATGGCACCATGAACACGTACGCAACAGGGGCCCTTTTGATGCCTACGTGACTTTGTACATGATCTCTCAAGGATCCAGAAGCTTCTAGAAGGACTTCTTAATTAAAAAACTATTGGAACATTGATTCAACATCCGGTAGGATTAAAAATCGAATCCTTAATAAGATTCAGTGGTACTTTCAAATACTACTTATAATCTTTAAATCTTATATCTAATTATATTATAATCACATCTTATCTTAATCATAAGTCTAGACTGTAAAAATAATCAATCAATATTCATTGAAGGCTACCGTGCTCAGAGAGCATGGCAGGGCGATGGGGGGAGTGAAGCGCCCACCAACAAGCCCAGCGGCACTCCGCGTTTGTTTACAAATGAGTGAACAAGTGACTGATCCTTAGCGAACATTACCAGCTCAAGGACACCTTATCTAACATTTTTATCGCCAGTGAATACTCTCTAGAACTGGGGGAGTACCTGGACAATATCTACAAGGAAAATCCTAGAACATTCATAAAATAGAGTGTATAGTGGAGATCAGTGACACGGTTTCCTCCACCTTCATTCATAAACTTTTATCTCGAATCATTCTTCTGCAACTGCAGGATAATCACGTAGCAACGCTACCAGATCATCATACAGCAACGCTGTAGCAAAATATCGTGCCTAAACTCAACAAGAGAGTTAATCAGTCTGGCAAACTTGTCAGACAGGCACCCCGACTGGCAGAGAAGTATATTGAAGGTTATTTGGTATATGATTGGCCAATTGTATGCTTGTGTAGCTTTAATATCCTATAAATCTGTCTGTTGGTTAAAAAGCGAGGCTAAGCCTCACATATCGGTACGTTTATTAAAATTGTAGTGTAGCTGTGAATCTTATCCAAGCACTGAACCTCATGAGTGTCCATTCTGTCAGAAAAGAATTCAGCCTCAATAAGTAAAAACCTCACAAGTGTCCACAGCGTTGGAAAAGATTCAGTCAAGCTAACTGTATAAATTGAATATGTCTGCATATATATTTGAATATATAAATTAAGTTATCAATAGCTTGCTTAGTTAATATTTAAGTTATCATATAAGTTCATTTAATTGAATATAATTTCTAGTACTAAGTTAATAGTATTAAGACTACATTTAAGGTCATTTATTTATACTTTTACAATTTAATTTGTTGTTTATAGTATAAGTACATATTGGCTGTTAAGTTATGGTGCTAGGTTAGACTATGTATGTTTAAATCCCTGATTTAAACAGAGCCAGTGTTCAGTCAGATAACTGAATTTATCAAATCTTATCCTTGTATAAAATACAAGCTGATGTGAGATCCCTGTCTACAGGTGGATTGGAACTTCTATCAACATAGTCATTCACCCCACCTGTCCCTTACAGCCCACAGTCTGTCATTAGGAAAAGAGGAATTAGGATTTACAACCCTAGCTAGAGATTTTAGTTGAATTAATTTGCAGACAGTAAATTTTTAATTTAGTTCAATACAAGTCCCTGGTAGTCTCCTCTTATATCAATCCCAGCAGGTTTTTCCCACATTTTGTAATTATGTGGACCATCTTACATAAATAGACGTAATGGACAATTAGATAGTAGAATTTGATACTGTTCACTTTACATAGTCCGAAAAAAGGTAAAAACCAAACTTAAATATTCCTAGGATTAGAATAACACATATGTACAGAACTATATTAGGCCTCAGATAGCGTGTATTAGGCTTTGGATAGTTACGTTAAGTTTTCTTTGCAACATCAATACAAAAACTTTTCCTGTTAGTAGTACCGATTTCTACTTTCTAATTGCCTGTTACGTCAATATATAAGCACGATGGTCCTCATCGTTACTGTAATTACTATATAAACAGGAGGACGGACTGAATCTGAAGAACTGCCAGAATTAAGGCGTTGCTAGCCTAGTGTTACATTTGTTTACTCCCAGCCATACATTACGAAAACATCTCACTCTAAGTACGAACTCATACTTCAGTAATTGGTGTGCTAATAACAACGGGACAGTCTCGCTAAGATGTCTTAAGTCGGTACTAGAGTGATAAAAATGAAAATAATACATTTATAAGAAGCCATAAACGAGTTTGTCATCCAGACAACATTGTGAAACATTGTTGTCCAAGGGAGCCAGATTACAAGTGCCGGATGGAAGGAATGTAACCGGAAAGTCTCGGGGAAATACCCCATAATATTTGACCCAGTTTTACCAAGATAATGTGCTAAGACGTGCCGGTGGGACTGTAAGGTCAACATACCACGAGAGAGTTGTGACACGTTCAGTTATGAGCATCGTTGCAAAATTAACACCACAGCATGCAAGCCAGGGTGGGCAGGTCCTAGACCTACAGTATGCAAGCCAGGGTGGGCAGGTCCTAGACCTCTAGCATGCAAGCCAGGTGGGCAGGTCCTAGACCTCTAGCATGCAAGCCAGGTGGGCAGGTCCTAGACCTCTAGCATGCAAGCCAGGGTGGGCAGGTCCTAGACCTACAGTATGCAAGCCAGTGTGGGCAGGTTCTAGACCTCTAGCATGCAAGCCAGGGTGGGCAGGTCCTAGACCTCTAGCATGCAAGCCAGGGTGGGCAGGTCCTAGACCTACAGTATGCAAGCCAGTGTGGGCAGGTTCTAGACCTCTAGCATGCAAGCCAGGGTGGGCAGGTCCTAGACCTCTAGCATGCAAGCCAGGGTGGGCAGGTCCTAGACCTCCAGCATGCAAGCCAGGGTGGGCAGGTCCTAGACCTCCAGCATGCAAGCCAGGGTGGGCAGGTCCTACAATCAACTAGCTGCCTCAGGTTGGGTGAGTGTGGGGTCCATGTGTGGGTGAGGCTGGGGAGTGTACCCCCTCCCTACACCACTCCCTGTGCGTCACATCCTCCCTCCACTCCCCGGGCAGATGTTCTCCAACCCATTGTCTATATACAATTAGCTGTGTAACTTGCTTAGATAAATGAATTTTGGGGTTTAGTTCCTGAGCCTATATATGCCACTGGGTTCTATATATGCCCTTTTCCACTACCGCCTACAGGATGGGCATGAGGTTCACTACCACCCACGGGATGGGTATGAGGTTCACTACCACCCACAGGATGGGTATAAGGTGCCCAGGTCTATCCAGGAGTCCCCAACATTGCTGACCCCACCAGCTCCCCCCAAGCCTAGCCCACAACCGGACGAGCGCCAGAAGAACAGGTTCTCCGGCTAACTCGTCCCACACAAAGTTATAAACGAGATTCCAAAATTACCTCTAAATCATGAACATCAATACAGACCAATAAATTAACGCAAATACAATATGAAAATAAGAATTATCATGGAAGCTACTTTGTGGTATTAACAGAAGATTGCGTCTTGGCCATTATAGGGTAATTTGTGGTGTACCTAAACGCTTCTGGTTGGTCAAATGTTCAAAGGCAATTATTTCACACAACAATGAGAACGTTTACGTGTCCATGCAAGGGTATGTGTGCAGCCCGTCCTCCTAAAGTTTCCCAACAGCCAGTAAACGGTCAATTTAAAGTGGTCTCTCCTAACCTACCAGAGGACTCAAAACAGAAAACGGGACAGTACGTCACTTTCGCCAGCCGCTTGCATCTTCTAGTACGACAATTTTTGGCCTTATGTAACGCATACGAGCGAAATGCGACGTTCTTTGTAGGAGGACAGGTTTATGTGCGCGCGTCCGTGCATAGGTATGTGCGCGCGTCCGTGCATGGGTATGTGCGCGCGTCCGTGCATGGGTATGTGCGCGCGTCCGTGCATGGGTATATACTTACCTCCACCAGCTGGCTCATCACTGTACTACACATGAGGCTTCATTTACTTGATTCAGTTCGTCATTGTCTTGCATTTATTGGGGTTGAAATCCTGTAACCACTTATTTGACCATTCCTGAAGCTCGCTCAAATCCTAGTGAGATGTTTGTAATCACCGTCTCTCCTTATTACACTCATCGATATTGTATTATCTGCAAAGATCGATCAATTGGAGTCTAATTTCTCAGTTTCTTTAGTTAGATAAAAAGGGGTATAGACTTTAGGGCCGATTCTTTGCGGAGCTCATTGTCGCTCCTGGTACTTGACTGCTATGTCAATATGACTGTCATGTCATGTCATGTCAGTGTCAAGTCATGTCAACGTGTCAACAACACCGCCAGCAATATCCAGGACGGAAACATCGTGTATGGAGAATTACTGTTTCCTAACGATGCAATTTGTAAACATCTGTGTGTGTGTGCACGGGGAGGGGGGGGGAGGGAAAGTTGAAATAGGGCGGGGGATTGAGGAGGGGGAGAGGAGAAGAGATTATGGGGAAGGAGGGAGGGAAGAGATTATAGGGAGGGAGGGAGGAAAGAGATTATGGGGAGGAAGAATAGACTGTAGAGAATGGGGGATTTAACATGGGGAGACAGCAAAAAATCATTGAAACGCGAAGAAATCATGGGGAGGAGGAAGCAGAACACGAGGAGGAAAATTATAATTATATATATATATATATATATATATATATATATATATATATATATATATATATATATATATATATATATATATATATATATATATATATATATATTAGTCTCTCCTTAAAAAAAATTATGGCGTGTCTTAACAATTTTAAATTACAAACAAAATTAAATTGTTTTAAATAATTTTAACGCGAATTAATTTTGCTTGTACATATATGAGAAGACTTCACATAGGTAGTGAGTTCAGTTACCAACGTACAACTGTGTTTTGAATATATATTATGAGGCTGCTACAACGTTTGGCTCACTGCCAGACTAAACATCCTTAGCGCATTCCCAGACTTTGATCAGAGTAGAGGGTAAGAAACAGCTCTCAGGTGGGCAGATAGTGTAGCAGCCGAGGCCTCTACACTTGAGGAGGGGAGGCAGGTGGGTGTGTGACATCATGTCGTCATCTTCCGCTCTGCAGGGAGGGTGAGGCGGCATCTTGCGCTGCTTCAGCACGACTGTCTAATTTTTTACGAGTTGTGTACGTCCACCAATGACGAAACCTATTGCGTCACCCGCCGGACCTGGTGACGCGTCCACCGCTACTTCCTTAACAACAGTTGTTTCCCTGACTGCGCTCTATCTCCAGGACACGATAAATGAACACATTTACGTTCCCACGTAGATATGCTAGTGAGAGGAAGTGTAATAGGGAAGAGGTGATAAGGGAGAGAGGGGTGAGCACGGGAGGTGGTGATAATCAGGGAGCCAGGGAAGGAGAGGGGGGAACGAGGTAAGAGAAGGGGAGAGGTGAATACGTATATTATGTTATCGGCCATAAATACAGCCACGATATTTATCATCTTGTCTGGGGATTTTCCCCTCCACCACCTCCCTCTCTCCGGGCACAACCTGTCCTCTTACAACGTCGCATTTCGACCGTATGCGTTACACAAGGCCAACAAATTTCCTACTTAAAAATGGAAGCGGCTGGCGAAAGTGACGTACTGTCCCGTTTTCTGTGTTGGGTCCTCTGGTAGGTTAGGAAAGGACATTTTAAATTGACCGTTTTTTTGACGTTGGGAAACCTTAGGAGGTACGGACTGCTCCATCGTCTCTCTCTCCTTTCCCTCTATTCCCTTCCTCCCTTTCTCTAGCATAACTCCCTCGCCAGTCTCCATCCCTCTCTCCCCTCCCTCTCTCTCTCTCCAACCTGCCTCCCTCCATGGGAACGTTATACATGGCGTCAAGTTACTAAGCCCTGTGTGGGACTGACTCTCCGCCGCCCTCACCATCCCCCTCCCTCCCTTTCCATTATAACTTAATTAAACTAACTCTGCCCATTCCTTCATTCTTTCTCTTTCTCTCTCTCTCTCTCTCCCTTTCGGCATTTGTTTATTCATTCCTTCACTCCCTCGTCACTCTACATCCACTGGCTTGTACATTTCCTTCCAATTAAATACAGGGAATTGCCTTGGAAACTATAATAGAGTTGCCAGATATCAGCTAATCAATGTTGTCAATGCCAAATTTAAACCAACAAAATGTTTAGAAGATATCTTAAATCAATAAGATTTTGGATTTATATCTAGAAGCATCAGCATTAAGACATGTAATGTGATTCTTTAGCTTTATCTTGGCTTTGTAGGGACTCATTCAGATTATGCAGTACAGTTTTGGTCACAGAACTATAACATAGACATTGTTCTCCAGAACATTTGTATAACATAGACATTGTTCTCCAGAACATTTGTATAACATAGACATTGTTCTCCAGAACATTTGTATAACATAGACATTGTTCTCCAGAACATTTGTTGAGAACAATCACTAAGTTAATCCCAGAAAGCTTCCTTGTGATACGTTAAAAAGCTTAATATGTATGTTCAGGGATGAAAGAGTATAACAAGGGGAATATTAATAGAGAAAAAAAATCAACACGGCCAAACGTATCCAATTTGGATTGAAATTGCATACGTTTAGATAAAGAAAAGAGTTAGCAAATACTAATTTAGAAATTAGGTTGTGGATTTGGAGGTTATTGCCTACACTGGCCCTCTAATACGTCGTTTTTAAACCACAGGAAAACTACTATGTTGCTTGAAAATGAGGAATCACAAACGAGAAGAGGCTACGAGCACTGACGCTCCCAACACTAGAGGGAAGAAACTCATTGCTACGTATACTATTTGACACAATAGAGGGTAAAGAGGGATAACTATACCATAACTAAGAACCAAGAGAGCGAGAGGTCGCAGTTTTATTTTGAAGGCCTACTCGTGAGCCTAAGATGTAAGGGAACATTTCCATAGCACACGGCAGGGATTAGGGTGAACTAGATGAGCTCCTGGGGGGGGGAGGTCCCCTGCTGCCCCTGTTCCATGAGGGTGATGATGTGAAACTGATGAGGATAGGGGATGAGAAGGAATGGGGATGAGAAGAATAGGGGTTGACAAGGATAGGGGTTGAGAAGGATTGAAGACCAAGACAGGAAGACATCAACCAATAAACATGACCACTAATGGTCGCTAGAGTTCATCCCTATTACTCATACCATACTCACCTG
This sequence comes from Procambarus clarkii, assembly GCF_040958095.1. Classification (NCBI taxonomy): domain Eukaryota; kingdom Metazoa; phylum Arthropoda; class Malacostraca; order Decapoda; family Cambaridae; genus Procambarus; species Procambarus clarkii. The sequence goes on along the minus strand of NC_091237.1, from coordinate 17,091,457 downwards.
CCATCACTCATACCCCCCCCCCCCCACCAACACTCACTGACGCACACCATATACACTCCCGACACCATTGCTTCAACCTTTCGGGGGATATCAGCTACGTCACTAAAATCCGTCATGGATCCTTTCTTCGGAAGGAGGTTCATTTTTCTGTCAGCTGGCACCACGGCCAGTCAGCTGGGAACAGTGTGCCAGCTGGGAACAGTGTGCCAGCTGGGAACAGTGTGCCAGCTGGGAACAGTGTGCCAGCGAGACACATTAACCATACACTTCAGAGAACCCAGGACGCCCCCACCTTACTTGGCAATGAACTTGAGTGACCTTGAACCCTCCTCCTCCGTCGCCTCTTCCTCCTCCTACTCCCATTTCTTCTCCGCCTTCCTGGAGATATAAGACCCAGGTGTATAAAGACCCATGAGGCGGTATAAACCCCAAGCAGTGGTGTAAAAAATAAAGATAAAAACAAGAGGGTTGAAAATGTTGAGGGCGCTTAAATCCCCAGAAGGTCACTTTCCAGACAATAATAACACTCAATAGTGGAGGTGTGCGGGTGAACCTGAGGCGAGTGTTCACTGTCAATGTCTAGCCAAGGTTACTGGGCGGGTGTGGCCACCTGGTCCTACCACACCTGTCCATCTTGACCGGTAACTGTATACCTCTCCTCTTCATTACCACCAAAACCTTCACCTCCTCCTCATAAAAGTATTTGTGTGTACGTCTGATAACATACTACTTGTGAAGGAGGAAATGTATATGTTTATCTCTCAGAATGTTTGGTAATATGTTTATTTGTGATGTGTGTCTATGTATATATTAACACGTTGTACTGAATGGGGTGAGAATAGCTTGAGCTACCTCATCCCTTTGTGTGTATTTTACCTCAATAAACTTATTTCAATTTCAATTTCAATCTTCACCTTGTGCTTTGGCAAAACTTGATGCGTACATCACCACTTCTCGCCTCCTCTTCATTTCTTCACGCTCTCCTTTCTCATTTTCTCTCTTACTCATACTTCTTTGGCGTTCCTGTCACACTGTGTAAATATTATATGGGGTTACAGACAGTGGCCATATAGGTCCAGTCTTTTTCTGTCACCCACCAACCAGTTCTCGCACTTTCGTAGTCAATATTGATTTACTAAATACGTGCATATGTGACATACTTAACATACTAGTTTACCTTGAAAAGCTTCATAGAAAACACCGACCTTACCTAACCTTTTTAGTATGTTAAGATAAGCATCTTATTACTTCGTAATTACTATTATTACTTACCCTATTATAGGTATAGGTTAAGTAATAATTGTAATTACGAAGCAATAAGATGCTTATCTTAACATACTAAGAAGGTTAGGTAAGGTCGGTGTTTTCTATGAAGCTTTTCAAGGTAAACTAGTATGTTTAGTATGTCACATATGCACGTATTTAGTAAGTCAATATTGACTGTAAGAAAGTGCGAGAACGGGTTGCACCCACCCACCTGCCTGCCTACCATAATCACCCACCTGCTACAACACTCCTCCCTCCAAATCAAGCCCCACTTCCCCCACCCCACACACAGAGGGCACTGAACAACCAACCGGTTCCAGTACCTGGGCCCATGTCTAAACCCCAAGGTAATATCCGATCGCTCAGATAACAGGAGTGTCGGTTCAGAGGCGCCATCGAGTGGCTCCGGGACATTTGTAAAACAAAGTATTGTTTTGCGTTCAATAGATTTTCAGGTTATGTTCGCTGGATAAGGTCTGGGTTCTCGCTGACCATCCCTACCTCACACTACCGGTATAAAAGTACTCCCAATGAGCATTCAGTATGTGGCATAGACTAGTGCGCTGGACAAGACCCAGACAATGCACTTCTGTCGCACCTCTCAACATTCGATCATCTGGCGTACAGGTTCTGAACCCATTGGGCTCTGTCATATCTACATTTGAATCCGTATATGGAATCTGCTATCACAACTTCTCTACATATTCTGTTACACTTTCATATATCGCTGACAATGTTCTCTTTAATTTAAGAGAAGTATAGACATATGGGAGTGACGTAATTGTATTTCATAAGGTTTCCTGTTAGCATATTACATTAATATCTCTCTGGTTCATCCGGGTACTTATTTTCTCCTATGTCTTGTTGGTAATTTTTCAATTTTTGTCAAATAAATATTTCAATTGGTAGTTGTCCAATTTCTATTACCAAATCATCTATCCTTGCCTACTATATCGATTCTCCCGGAGTAATTTGTATGCCTTTATCATTATTCCACTTTTTCTACGAGGCTTGACTTTTCTCTTGACTTTTTCAAGCCACGAGGCTTGACTTTTTTCCGCATATTTTCGGAACTAACTGCTCACAGCTCCTGAGATACCTGCTTGCTACCTGCTTGACGGGGTTCTGGGAGGAGTTCTACTCCCCAAGCCCGACCCGAGGCCAGACTTGACTTGCAAGAGTCTGGAGCCATTGTTCGTGTACCCATCTTAATGTACTCACCTAGGTGAGCCTGCAGGGTCCAATGTACGAGACAATTAGTGAGCCAATCAATAGCGGACCTTATTTACACTATTATAATATACATAGTCCTACAGAGACATTCACACGAGCCTCTCACTGGTAAACTAATGAGACCTAACCCACGACCTGCAATGCTACCCGTCAATAGAAAGTTCCAGAGCACATTTATAGCACAGGAACACTAAAAACTGACGCCACTCCGCTGAGCCTTCTTAAGGAGAGAGGACTTGATCTGGAGAGTGTGGACCCAGGTGCTGGCGTGCAGGGGGGGGGGGGGCTGGGGGCGGGTAGAGGAGATGCTGGCGCCTGTAGAAGGCTGAGGTAGAAAGTGTGGTGGGAAGAGGCAGGTCACTACAGCCTGTGAGGGAGCTGGTAGCAGTGAAGGTCTACCAACATCACCTCCATGTTCTTCGGTTATTATTTCATACCTTACATTGACACTTGGCCAAACACAAAGCGGTATTGCAGAACCTGTTTGTTGTTTCTGCAAAGAATATTACAATTCCTATGATGCAGTGGCAGGAAACATTCCGTCCCCTGGCCAGGGAGGACAGGCAGGTCACCCTTCCTAAACTGTTCGTCACTGTTCACCCAGCAGCAAAGCAATTGGCTGGTTGTGTTCCAGGGTAAGCCAGTAGGGTAAGGCTAGACTTGGCATGAGGTATGGCAAGGGACGGATGGAAATATTAGATGAAAGCGCCAAGCCATCATGACTATATATGGTAAGGGAAACACTCTTAAGCATATTAACACGGGTCAAAGAGACACAAGCCGCCCACTCCGGTGAAAATATGTTTAACACATCTCTCACCCTGTCCATGGAGGACAGAAGAAAATGTTTATATGCTGGTTAGCATTGTAAATGTCTGGCCACGTCTGTGGTAATTTTTAATTATCAGGGGCAAGCGCCAACCCATTACGACTTTATAGCACTTGGAAGGGGTCAGGATAAGGATTTGGGATGGGGGAAAAGGAATAGTGCCCAACCACTTGGACGGTCGGGGATTGAACACCGACCTGTATGAAGCGAGACCGTCGCTCTACCCGTCCAGTCCAAGTGGTTGACACGTCTGTGGTAGAAAATACTACTAATAAACAAATGTGTAAACAATGCGAGGCATGGTGGCGACACTGGGGGCGCCGTGGGAAGGTCGGGACGGAGGAGAGGGAAAGCATCATGACCGTGCGGAAGACACGACCATCATTTCCTCACTACCTGTGGGAGATGACGCGTGATGTACCCTCGTGGACCCCCTCACCTTTGGACCCTCTTCACTTGCTCCCTCTACACACATAAATTCAAACGAAGACGCAGAAACACCTCATATGACCGTTCCTGTGCCAGGTAAGTCCACTACGGGCTCACCATAGCCCGTGCTACTTGGAACTTGTTCAGAGTAGCTGAATCTATAACAAGAACAACAGCAGAAACACCTTAGGACCTAAACTGACTTTTGCTGTGGGTTGAGAACTGTTAGATGGAGGATATCTGGCACACCCTGCTGACATGTGCCAGATATCAGTTTAGTTCAGTTCATTTATTATGCACCCCATACCCTGGGCGGCAGTGGAAAAGGCTACAGAGGCACGTAATGGGCTCAGGGAGTGATATCTGGTGATATCTGCTAACACAATAGTGAAATTTCAATATAAAATTGTGACAAAGATCTTTGTGTTATGTTAATGTGGACCTAAAACCAAGACATTTCAAACTGTGCGAAGAAGTTACATTTTCATTAGAACAAATCCACAAGGGCAGTGACGAGGATTCGAACCTACGTCTGGGAGCATCCCTCATTTTCATTGGCTGGTGTATTTACTCTCTGGCGTGAGTCACACTTATCTCAGTCCAGCCTCCTGAAAGGGAATCACTTACTGCAACAGGTGCAAAGTAATATGTAGTGATGGACCACTAGATAGTTAACTTTTGTATTATTGAATTTGGGCAAACTGGAAACTTTTGAACTGCAACATGAGGCCTAACCTAACTTGTCCTACCAATCTTAGGCCTCATACCCGCTGCCTTAGGCCTTATATAGTACATATACCTCCCTTACTATGCATATAAATATTGAAGTTTGCTTTTTTAGCTTTAATTTTCCCCGGACTATAAAATTAATAGTACAGAAAGTGGTTTACTGACGGACCAATCACAACATATTGGCACTTTTCAACCAAATAGTTACTATACGTACTATTATATTAGGAAGATGGGCTCCCTTTATCCAGGTCGGGATGTATACTAGGAGCGGTGTACCCAGCTTCTCCGGGTAAATACACCGAGTTTACTTTCGTCTTCCACTTTCTCCGGGACTATTCAGTAAGGTAGTGTGGTCTTGGCCTGCCGCGGGGGGCGGTAGGCCCTACGCCCATACTGTTATGGAGGGATTGGGACTCGTGCATTGTGTTGTGTAACTCTGCTGATCTTGGCCTCCTGGGGTCACATTCACGAAAGCACTTACGAACGTGTACATCTTTCCTCAATCTTTGACGGCTTTTGTTACATTTATTAAACAGTTTACAAGCATGAAAACTTGCCAATCAACTGTTGTTACTGTTATAAACAGCCTCCTGGTGCTTCGGAGCTCATTAACTGTTTAATAATTGTAAACAAAGCCGCCAAAGATTGAGAAAAGATGTACAGGTTCGTTAGTGCTTGCGTAAGTGCTTCGTGAATCTGCCCCCTGGTGCCAGCGTTGTCCGCCGCCACGGTGACAACACTGGTCGGTGTTGTTGTGGTCCAGGGAACATCTTCCCAACATTCTTCACACTCACTACACTACCATGCCACATTAGTATTGCTTTACTGTGTGCTCTTTATTAACACTGTACTTAGACCTTATTATTATTGTGCTCTAGTGCCATGCTCTTCGACAGCAATATCTAAGACAAGCAAATAATCTGATGTAGACCAGACCATACACTAGAAGGTGAAGGGACGACGACGTTTCGGTCCGTCCTGGACCATTCTCTAAGTCTCACAATCGACTTGAGAATGGTCCAGGACGGACCGACACGTCGTCGTCCCTTCACCTTCTAGTGTGTGGTCTGGTCAACATATTTCAGCCACGTTATTGTGACTCATCACCTGCATAATATGATGTACATTGTCTTAACGAGTATTTAGTAAACAAGGTGAGCTATCACATACATTTGTTTATTGTCTTGTTTGATGCACAATATTAGTTTATGTAATGTAGACGCCTTGATTATGCATATCAAAATCCTGTTGACTTTTCAGTTGTCCTCCTAAAGTGTTTACAGTTACCTCAGCCCAGACAGTGAGGGAGGTTATCTTGAGGTTATCTTGAGATGATTTCGGGGCTTTAGTGTCCCCGAGGCCCGGTCCTCGACCAGGCCTCCACCCCCAGGAAGCAGCCCGTGACAGCTGACTAACACCCAGGTACCTATTTTACTGCTAGGTAACAGGGGCATAGGGTGAAAGAAACTCTGCCCATTGTGTCTCACCGGCGTCCGGGATCGAACCCGGGACCACAGGATCACAACTCCAGCGTGCTGTCCGCTCGGCCGAGGGGATGCCAAGGAGAACACACTTTGGAGCCATAAAGCCAGTTTTGGAGACATCAGCCTAGCAATTAACAAGCACGAAACGACTTCTGAAACAATGGGTGCTGGAAGGTGATGTGCACATGACAATACTATGTACTGGTATAAGTGTCTTGGTCCCGTAAACTAAAAGGGATCATATATAATATAGTTGACCTGACTGTTAATTTTAAAAACCTCCCAGTTGATATTCAGGTGATTAAAGTCTCCTATAATTAGAAGCGTCGCCACTGTGTTGAGTTGCTATCTCTGTGTTGCTGTGTCCTCAGCACCACAACACCAGCACCCATCACCTTCAGTCACCTGCCACCTAATGCCGCTGGTCACCTACAAGTAAGCAGGTGCACGAGTCAGTCAACTGTTGTGGATCGTAATTGGTCACCGTCAGTAGTTGGTTAGAATAACTTTGATAATCATAAGAGGCTCTCCGACACCCACTCTGGAAAACAAATACCCCCCCCCCCCCCTCCGGGACTACAGGGGTGGTAGAGACAGTTGACACAGTGACCCTGGCAGCTACTGTCCCCCCCCCTCCTGGGACCTGAGGGTGGAGGACACAGTGACCCTGGCAGCTACTGTCCCCCCCCTGGGACCTGAGGGGTGGAGGACACAGTGACCCTGGCAGCTACTGTCCTCCTGGGACCTGAGGGTGGAGTCCTTCCTCCACGACGCCAGTGGGAGGGCAGGTTTCTGAGACAGATGGCCTACATAAGCCTACCTTTAAGCAGGCCATGAGCGTGGTGCCAGGGAGGCAACACACGCCCAGGAACCGTCAACACTTCACCTTCTGGTCAGGAGAAAACCAAGGTGGATATAAAGGTTACTACTGAAGTAACTATTTATAAAGGTGAGTACACAGAATTACCAAGTGGTCATAAGCGGATCACCAAGAAGATCACAGGTCACCTTGATAACACTTCCCAAGGTACTGTATTCCCAGAATAACATCATTGCCGTACAAGATACTAAAGATGGTGGTTCGAGAAATTGGGACAGGTGGCGAGGCCCTTCGCTTGTCCTCCCAGCAAGCATAAGAAATATTGCCGGAACAACCGTGGACATTTTCAAGAGGAAACTAGATTTATTCCTCCAAGGAGTGCCGGACCAACCGGGCTGTGGTGGGTATGTGGGCCTGCGGGCCGCTCCAAGCAACAGCCTGGTGGACCAAACTCTCACAAGTCGAGCCTGGCCTCGGGCCGGGCTTGGGGAGTAGAAGAACTCCCAGAACCCCATCGACCAGGTATCGACCAGGACCAGGACTCACTAAGATGGTTGCGGTGTATTGGTCACCACCAATATAAAAACAACTATAATATGCAGAGTTCCAATCCAACGGGCTCACCATAGCCCGTGCTACATGAACTTTAAGTTCTGAGTAGCTAAATCTAAAACAACAACAACATGAAGAGTTCCTGAAAGTTGACCCTTAAATTTACAGGTCAACTTTGGGTTAGTTAAAAGAATAGAATGGAACTATAAGGAGAAAGCACCATGCCAATTCGACTATATAGCACTTGGAAGGGATCAGGATAAGGATTTCGGATGGGACGAGATAAAAGGAATGGTGCCCAACCACTTGGACGGTCGGGGATTGAACGCCGACCTGCATGAAGCGAGACCGTCGCTCGCCCGTCCAGTCCAAGTGGTTGGGATAAAAATTCGGAAACTGCACTTCAAACATACCCAGCGAATGGCTATTTTCAAAATTGTAAATATATGTTATATCTATGTAAAGCATTTTTATAAATATAACGACATTGTATTATATTGGAACATGGAGTTAATATTCTCTGTGTAAACTCTCACACACAACTTGACTCACTAGGACTGGCTATTTTAGCCTCCTGTTTTCCTAAACTTTTATTGACAGAAAATATTTATATTAAACAAACTAGCACATTCCCAGAAACACAAACTGTCCACCTTTAACATATATTATTTATTCTTCAGTCATATATTGAGGTAAACCCACTCCAGAACCGCTCGTCACAAAGTTGAATTCCGAAGTAACAGTTGGAGTATTTGTCAATGTTGTAGGCCACTAAACATCTTATATTATATATAATATATACACTACACTACATATATAATATAATATTTGATGCGATGCAGAAACTGACGAAAACGGATTACATGGTTTGAATTAGAGACGAAACAAGAGATGGCACATGAGGCACAATGAGGGCCAACGATATCATTAAGAGAAGCCCAGCAGAGAGAGAACCACATTTTCTAATGACCCATAATTCTGATTAATCTTTTCATTAGCCAGACGGAATTACACTGTATGAACGGAAGAACGGTAGGCACCTAGTGAGAGACTACACATGCATATCCAATGTTGCTGAGAACTACATCGACTTCAGCACACATCAGGCAGGCAGGGAAATTGTCAGCTAGACAAGTATAGGAATCTGGAGTACCCGTATAATGCCAAGCGCTTCCTAAACGGATTTAGGTTCCAGGCTCATCAAAACAACAAGAGACCCAAGAGCAGCCAGCTTTCTCTTCAGCACCTTAGTGTGGCAGTGCAGAGGGAGAATGCCCGCCGCATTCATGGATCCTGGCCGACATCTAAGAACCTCCAAGAATTTTACAGCCAGTAAAATATAATTGTATTCAATTGTAGTAATATATATATATATATATATATATATATATATATATATATATATATATATATATATATATATATATATGTGTGTGTGTGGTGTGTGTGGTGTGTGTGGTGTGTGTGGTGTGTGTGTGTGTGTGTGTGTGTGTGTGTGTGTGTGTGTGTGTGTGTGTGTGTGTGTGTGTGTGTGTGTGTGTGTGTGTGTGTATCACGAAAATAAACATATATACATATATATATATACAACATATGTATATATATATACACACATAAGGCATAAGTGAATTCTGAAGATGTTAAACGGAAACACTATTAAGCGTAATTTTTTATTAGATGTTATTTTGGGTAAATACCAACTGAAGACAATTCAGAGAGCATAACAAAGACAGCATGTAGAGGTTGCTGTTATTGTTGAGGAAAGTGGTGAGTGAGAGGCAGCATCTAGCAGATGGCAGCCGCTGCTTGTTGTGTAGGTAAGTAAGGCGCCAAGTGACGCAAGCCAAGACCAAGTGTTAGTGATGACACTAGTTACCCCTAGTTGTAGTTCCCGTCTCCTGCACACACACACACACACACACACACACACACACACACACACACACACACACACACACACACACACACACCAAGTTCTCTATTGATAATACCAGCCTAGAACCTAGTCCTGGTGTTTATGCTACCATTCAGGTATTAATGGACAAGGTGCCCAGTGAGTGCGTCGGTGCAGGGCAGCTCCTTGCCAAGCCATGTCTGTCGCCGCCGTGAAGACCCACGAAGATAATAGAAGACTTCCGCGTCAAAGAAGAAAGAAGACTCCACCACTCAAGAGGACAGCTATCCTCGCCTCGTCACCCCGGCAAGACCCCGCCTCCTTGCCTAGCTGGCCCGGCGTTGAGGGCCTCAAATGTGCCATGCAGCTGGGTTTAGCCCTGGCTCTGTCTCTCCGACTTAGACGTTTCCTCTCACCGGCTATTCTTCAGCTATGCCCACTTCCCTGCTCACCCAAAGTGTATCTTGTCCTATATTTAATTCTTTCATTAAGGTGTCTGCCTCCCCAACAACTCCCTGGATTGATACCCGTCCTTTCCCTTGCCAACAACTCCCTTGAGTTCACACCTTCTTTCCCCTCCCTGCTAACCCCCTGGCCCTTCGCCCCTCTCTGGGTGTAGAGGGCGTGGGCTGGGCATGAGGGTGTAGAGGGTGTGGGCTGGGCATGAGGGTGTAGAGGGTGTGGGCTGGGCATGAGGGTGTAGAGGGCGTGGGCTGGGCATGAGGGTGTAGAGGGTGTGGGCTGGGCATGAGGGTGTAGAGGGTGTGGGCTGGGCATGAGGGTATAGAGGGTGTGGGCTGGGCATGAGGGTGTAGAGGGTGTGGGCTGGGCATGAGGGTGTAGAGGGTGTGGGCTGGGCATGAGGGTGTAGAGGGTGTGGGCTGGGCATGAGGGTGTAGAGGGTGTGGGCTGGGCATGAGGGTGTAGAGGGCGTGGGCTGGGCATGAGGGTGTAGAGGGTGTGGGCTGGGCATGAGGGTGTAGAGGGTGTGGGCTGGGCATGAGGGTGTAGAGGGCGTGGGCTGGGCATGAGGGTGTAGAGGGTGTGGGCTGGGCATGAGGGTATAGAGGGTGTGGGCTGGGCATGAGGGTGTAGAGGGTGTGGGCTGGGCATGAGGGTATAGAGGGTGTGGGCTGGGCATGAGGGTGTAGAGGGTGTGGGCTGGGCATGAGGGTGTAGAGGGCGTGGGCTGGGCATGAGGGTGTAGAGGGTGTGGGCTGGGCATGAGGGTATAGAGGGTGTGGGCTGGGCATGAGGGTGTAGAGGGTGTGGGCTGGGCATGAGGGTGTAGAGGGCGTGGGCTGGGCATGAGGGTGTAGAGGGTGTGGGCTGGGCATGAGGGTATAGAGGGTGTGGGCTGGGCATGAGGGTGTAGAGGGTGTGGGCTGGGCATGAGGGTATAGAGGGTGTGGGCTGGGCATGAGGGTGTAGAGGGTGTGGGCTGGGCATGAGGGTGTAGAGGGCGTGGGCTGGGCATGAGGGTGTAGAGGGTGTGGGCTGGGCATGAGGGTATAGAGGGTGTGGGCTGGGCATGAGGGTGTAGAGGGTGTGGGCTGGGCATGAGGGTATAGAGGGTGTGGGCTGGGCATGAGGGTGTAGAGGGTGTGGGCTGGGCATGAGGGTATAGAGGGTGTGGGCTGGGCATGAGGGTGTAGAGGGTGTGGGCTGGGCATGAGGGTATAGAGGGTGTGGGCTGGGCATGAGGGTGTAGAGGGTGTGGGCTGGGCATGAGGGTATAGAGGGTGTGGGCTGGGCATGAGGGTGTAGAGGGTGTGGGCTGGGCATGAGGGTGTAGAGGGCGTGGGCTGGGCATGAGGGTGTAGAGGGCGTGGGCTGGGCATGAGGGTGTAGAGGGCGTGGGCTGGGCATGAGGGTATAGAGGGTGTGGGCTGGGCATGAGGGTGTAGAGGGCGTGGGCTGGGCATGAGGGTGTAGAGGGTGTGGGCTGGGCATGAGGGTATAGAGGGTGTGGGCTGGGCATGAGGGTGTAGAGGGTGTGGGCTGGGCATGAGGGTATAGAGGGTGTGGGCTGGGCATGAGGGTGTAGAGGGTGTGGGCTGGGCATGAGGGTATAGAGGGCGTGGGCTGGGCATGAGGGTGTAGAGGGTGTGGGCTGGGCATGAGGGTATAGAGGGTGTGGGCTGGGCATGAGGGTGTAGAGGGTGTGGGCTGGGCATGAGGGTATAGAGGGTGTGGTCTGGGCATGAGGGTGTAGAGGGTGTGGGCTGGGCATGAGGGTATAGAGGGTGTGGGCTGGGCATGAGGGTGTAGAGGGCGTGGGCTGGGCATGAGGGTGTAGAGGGTGTGGGCTGGGCATGAGGGTATAGAGGGTGTGGGCTGGGCATGAGGGTGTAGAGGGTGTGGGCTGGGCATGAGGGTGTAGAGGGTGTGGGCTGGGCATGAGGGTATAGAGGGTGTGGGCTGGGCATGAGGGTGTAGAGGGTGTGGGCTGGGCATGAGGGTATAGAGGGTGTGGGCTGGGCATGAGGGTGTAGAGGGTGTGGGCTGGGCATGAGGGTATAGAGGGTGTGGGCTGGGCATGAGGGTGTAGAGGGCGTGGGCTGGGCATGAGGGTGTAGAGGGTGTGGGCTGGGCATGAGGGTATAGAGGGTGTGGGCTGGGCATGAGGGTGTAGAGGGTGTGGGCTGGGCATGAGGGTATAGAGGGTGTGGGCTGGGCATGAGGGTATAGAGGGTGTGGGCTGGGCATGAGGGTATAGAGGGTGTGGGCTGGGCATGAGGGTATAGAGGGTGTGGGCTGGGCATGAGGGTATAGAGGGTGTGGGCTGGGCATGAGGGTATAGAGGGTGTGGGCTGGGCATGAGGGTATAGAGGGTGTGGGCTGGGCATGAGGGTGTAGAGGGCGTGGACCAAGTGAGCCACAGAAGGGATGGGAGGTGCCCCTGGAGGGAGCATGAAGGTCCCTCCGCGTACTTCCTAGTAAAAGGCGACAAAGGCCAACCTTCGCGGGAGCCCTCAATGTTACCACAACAAAACAAATGGCAGCCGCCTCTTCCTTAACATATTGAGAAGCTTGACTGTCAATCCTCCACTCCCAAGACTACAGTGTAACGATCATATGCGACATAGGTGGTGTTTTAAACTCAACTGTGAAACAAGTCATGCTATGGCAATTACTTGGGCACAATCAGATGTCACGACTAATGGGTTGAAATTGAAGGGCCGTCGGTCCTCTGCCACTGACATCTATATTTAACATTACCTCAATCCCTCGTCACTGCTGGGCCTTAACACACACTAGGAAATAAATGCTGGGTAACTATGAAGACAGACTCGGGTCAGCCAGCAGCTGCCAGACAGGTCACAGTTGTATAGTGAGAGAGAAAGTGGGAAGCATTACCCCGCTGGAGCCTCTACTTGGACCAGTATTCTTCGTGAGTCATGTAGTCGACCTCCCAGAGGAGGCAAGATCACATAGACAAATGTTATCACATGGGTAAACATTTGCCAGCGGTAAAGCTTGAAGGGGATTACACAATACTCTGGGAGGAGCTGACAGTATGGCCGGACAAATGGTATTGAGGTCAGCGAGGAGAGAGAAGGCCAGGACAGTAAAGGTAACAACAGTACAGCAACAGGGTGGAGGCGTGGCACTAACGCCAGCCTTAACACCACACGAACTTATAAACATAACAGCATCACCATATGCACCAAGGGTCAACATTATCATGACATTCAGGAACTGCAGCAAGTCGTCTCAAAAACGTATACACAGAGGACATTAAACCAATCCTAAAATATATAGCATTATCATGGAACCCACATTTGGTAAGGAACAAGCAAAAAAATTAGAAAGTACAGATATATGTCAGGAGACTGGCACCAGAGATGAGTATGAGTACCATCCAACGACACAAGAGGATCAGAGGTGACATGATCACAACGTACAAGATACTGAAGGCTGAAGACAAAGTGAGGACAAAATAAAAGCACGGGGTCACATAGAAGTTAGACACACATGCGTGGGAGAGATGTAAGGAAATACTTGAGGATAGGAGGAATAGAGTACAAGTGAATATGACATACAAGATTCTAAGGTGAATGAACAAGATAGACAGAAACAATCAAAGTGAAGAAGAACAACAAGAGAAGACACTTATGAAACTAGTGACACTAATAAGTCACACACTTCAGCAAGAACTTCCTCAGCTCCAGAGTCGTAACTAACTAGAATGCATTATATGTATTAGACGAGTACAGACTGCCGCGGTGTTTCTCCCGTACAATAATACTTCACAAGTGTCGCTGCTTACTATTACTATCATACTATATTTTGATGTAAGTTTACATAATGCTAGTTTAATGCTAGTTTAGTTAATGCTAGTTTACATAAACTAGCATTACAAGTTTTATATCAGTGCCTAACTAGTAGTATTAAAGTACTGTGTTGCCCCATGACCATTGGTACACAGTAGACCAACAACCACAGGAACTTAAACATTAAGTAATGATCTAAGCATCATGAGGACACAGCGAGGAGAACCATCACTGAAGGACGACAGCACAAACACGAGACAAATAAGATATCACATGCCCTCAATAATTGGCTTCACGACGGAGACGATAACTCGTTATTACCATACAATACCCGGCCTACACCCCCCCCCCCACCCAGTGGGAGACAAGCAGGGTCATGACAATGTTATGTAGAGACCAATTAACACCTCCACGCCGGAAATCCACCACCTGTACGGACGGAGAATGCCTAGCCTATAATCATCACGGGACGGGTGTGGGGGGATGGGGAGGGAGGGTAGGGAAGGTGAGAGATGGGGAACGGCCAGCTCGTTTCTATTCATCAATCGTAAATCCTTTTTTTTTCCTTATAAAACTGAGGCTTTTCTTAGCCAGTTGTGGCGTAGAACTGAGCAGGTGTTTCCTTGGGGCGTAGTGACGTGGGTGTGGAGTCTCCCATGGTCACCTGGACACACTCCCACGGCAACAACCGCGTACCCCATCACAGCCCAGCTGTTTCCGTTCCCAAAGAAACTGTCGTACCAGTGCCCTAACCTAACCAAATGTTAACCAACAGAAAACGGGACATCACTTCAATTTCGTGAGCCGCTACATCAGTTTTTGGCCTTATGGAAAATATACGTCAAAAAACGACGTGCTATAAAAGAACAGGTCGCCGCCTCACAAGGGACACTACACCATACCCTCACAGACTCAAATCACACCATAATGTAACAATTTGCTCTTCCTGGGGAATAAGTTTTATTTTTTGATTGCTTATGCTTCCAAAATATAGAAAATTATTGTTCCCCCTCAAACTATGCTCCGAGCTTTGTCTCAGGCAGCTTAAGGAAGACGTCTTAGAGGTACTTGTCGGGTGCTGACTCCTTATCTAGAGGTGTGCCCGCACCCTTCAAGTACCCTTCAAGACGTCTTCCCTAAGCTGTCTTTGGCTAAAATCAAAGCAAAAGTTTGAGGTGGAGATAATAGCCATATTCAATATTTTTGAAGCATAAGCAATCAGAAAATAAAACTTACTAAACAAGAACAAAAAAATTATTGTTACACAATTTACTTACACGACACTTGCACCTATAATACTCATTAATCTATCTGTACACTTTAGTGTTTTTCCCCCTCGAGCTTCGCCTCTCTGTATATCCAGCAAGGGAAAAGTGGTGGGCCAACGGAGCACTGAACCCACAACCAGGGACGGCAAACTAGCAATGACAAAGACGGCGATAGGGACGTGGAACCCCTTTCCATTTTACAGAACATAAATGGGAACCGAGAAGGTAGGCGAGCTGGTCATATCGAACTGGAAGGTAAGAGGTTATTGGGCGCTGGGGAGCCCTTGGTGTGTTGCAAGGATGGGGTCTTCTGCTTCAAGGATGCAAGAAACATAGCAAGGGTATGTTTTCCGGGTGGCGGACAGTGCACAGGGTGACCAAAAACACCCCAACCAACCCCAGGTCCACGTCCCCCAACCAACCCCAGGCCCACGTCCCCCAACCAACCCCAGACCCACGTCCCCCAACCAACCCCAGGCCCACGTCCCGTCCTACACACCCAAACATTGCGGATACGTCACATTACACAAGACGAATCGCCATCAGATTTTAAAACCTACGCAACTCAATCCAACCTAACCTCACACAAACTAACCTAATCCAACAGAGCCCAAATCTAAATTAATATAGCCTAACATAACAATATCTAAGGTTTTTAACAGACAACGAGCCTGGTCGAATGGTCTCCTGTGGTACTCTACCATAACCCCCAGCAACGCTATCAGGGACGCCCCATGCTTTTAGCGACTCCAGACTTACGCAGTACGTACGCACGTTATGCTGGCCTCTAGTGCATTGTCACCTCGCCTAAACAAACGTATTGAATATAAATGATTTGATCTCCAAGATCGCTTGGTTATTATATATCTACAGAACACAACATTTGGCAAAACTGCCCAAATACGGTAAAAAAAACATATAGTTTTTATCAAAACATGCATATGACGATACAAATAATTGATATATATGTGTAACATTGACCAATAGGTCCTCTACGCAACTCTGCCCATCACAAAATATGAAAAAGATAAAATACAAAAATACCCGTATACGTGTGGTGATCAAGAGGGGAGCGAGCGCCCACTCACCTGTACTCCATGGCGGCTGTGCGGGTTGTGCGGGGAGCAGGTGAACCCGCCCGCGTCCACGAGTGTCGTACTGCACCTCGCCAGCTCATCGTACCCCCGCCAGCGTGGCTGCCTCTCTAAATTTATTTTTATTTTTATATATACAAGAAGGTACATTGGGTTTATGAGAGTAAATAGCATTGATGATTTTTACATTCTCGTAAAGCACGCATAGCGTTTCGGGCAGGTACTTAATCTATGAAATGTGAAGACCAGGCATAGATGCGAAATGCTATTTGATTCCTGGAGTATCATATGTTTAACCTTCACTTGAAACAACCTATACTAATTACACACATTTATTATGTTCCCGCTAATTTCTCCCATAAATCAATAGCCCTGTTTACAAACCAGTATTTACCCAGTTTTTTTTCTGAAACTAAACTTATTCAAACTTATCAACACTTGACATACACAGTTTCAAATATAAATATGAAAGAGCTCAATACAGTCAGGAATCTTTACACCAGTTGATTGAGAGTTGAGAAGCGGGACCAGAGAGCCGAAGCTCAACCCCCGCAAGCACAACTAGATGAGCACAAACTCTCGGAACCGGTTCCAGTACCTGGCCCCAGGCCTAAATACCAAACAATAAATTGCAGCTGCAGTGTTGCCCTTCAGCTTCATTTGGTCCTTGTGAGTCGCCTCCTGAATGGGATCAAATACTATTGAAAGGATTTAAAGGTATTAGTGAGAGTCGAGGGTTGAGATCAGACCCTTGTCACAGTAGCATGGCGTACTGGGACTAGTATTGTGAGTATTTACAGTGAATACTGATTAGGGCTGACAACAGTAACTAATGTCTGTGTGGCGACTGTGACGGACAGCAGTGATACAGTGTACAGTGAGTTACAGGGTACAGTGAACCCAATTAATGAACAACAAATTGTGGAAGAGCGGAGAGTACGTGTAGTGTGTACTCCATCTTATAATAATAGTACTTATAATAACAATTGGTCAAACGTACTTTTTTATAATGTTGTCTAAAAAAATAACATTTTGTATCACTGAATTCGCCCGTATGGAATTTTAGAAAATGAAAATTGTAATTAAAGAGCCTAACCTAACTGAACTTGTCCAAGTACTCCTAGGCTATCCTGTGCCTAATATAGTACATATTTTGCTAGACTAGCTTACATCTATTTTATTTTAGCATTTTATCTTGGCCTATACAAATTAATAATACAAATTGTGAAGTTTTTTGGGGGGATTTGAACAGTACATATTGGTACATTCGACCAAATAGCTTTAAGTACTAGTGTTTTAAGAAGATGTGCAGCACTAATTAATTTCGTCAGAGCTTAACAATGATGTATGATAATTATCAGTGGTCATAAAGTTGAGTGTTCAATAATTAGCAACAGAGATTAACAGTGGGAATGTGAATTCATTGTGCTGATAGCTGGTTGTTGGCGGTTACTGAGGCTAAGTGATGTTTTATCCAACCTTCTGGCTCAAAGTCTTAGAAAAATATTGTTTATTTTATTTCTAGATTTTTTGTTTAACATAGCTTACCATACACAGTTTAACATACTTTGGTTAACATACCTATTTTTAACAGTTTAATTTAACATACTTTTAACATAGTTTAACATGCTTACTTTTAACACAGTTTAGTTTAACATAATTACACTATACAGACACGTTATAAAGGGTTATATAGTTCAACCTAAGCGCTAGTCTCCATCTCAGTTTTATTTTTGTTATTAATACATCTGCATCTGCATTAGTGCAGCTACCCTAGACTATATGAAGTGGAGTACAGTGTGTCAAAAAAGCTAACTACGTGATGCTATAAAATCCACATCACACAGGATGGTTAATCATACAGAGGCATGTGATAGGCAGTCTGCACTGGCAGACTCCGGAAGCATTTTTAGGATATCATCAACACAAGATTTCCATATCAGGGATTTAAGTGAGCGTATATAATTCTACGGAAGGAACAACCCAGTTTTGGATATGTTTCCCATAGAAGTAGAAAACTAACTAGAGGGGAGCCTAAAGCATGTGAGAGGGACAGTCTCCAGTACACAGAGGTCACGGGGCACTCCCTGATTGAATTTTGTGACTAGCTCATCAAAGATTGTAATTTGCTTAGCTAAATGAATTGTGGGGTTCAGTCCCTGAGCCCATTATGTGTCTCTGTAACCCTTTCCACTACCGCCCACAAGATGGGTAGGAGGTGCATAATAAATGAACTACACTAAACTAAAAACATTGTGACTGTTTCATAGAAGGACACGTCAACTCTCTACTAGTTGTGGAACTAAATTCTTTCTGGGTTATCTTCTGTGGTAGATTATATATGGGGGGAGGGGGGATCGAACCTGGTAGAGGGAAAAGTTTCCCCTGACTGAGAGTTGCTATGGTAGTGGAGCACGAGGGAAGGCCACATTAGGTGCCATTAACAAGGATTAATTAAAGAAATTCTCGAGTTTTCTTATCAAATGCTGTTTATATTAGTGATTTTCATAGACGCCGGTGAGAACCAATGGGCAGAGTTTCTTTCACCCTGATGCCCCTGTTACCTAGCAGTAAATAGGTACCTGGGAGTTAGTCAGCTGTTATGGGCTGCTTCCTGGGGGTGGAGGCCTGGTCGAGGACCGGGCCGCGGGGACACTAAAGCCCCGAAATCATCTCAAGATAACCTCAAGAAGATAACACATGTATAGAGCAGTGTATAAAGCATTATTTAAGAGAGCTATAGTGACACACGTGTGTGCAGCATCATCACTGTAGAAAGACCTAATTGAATTACTCTGATTTTGCAAAATTATATATTAACTCTGTCAATCAAAATGTTAACGATAACCTATTACATTGTAGTCAAAATGTTAGATGCAATAAACACCGGAGCGAGAGGTCAAGAGCAGCCAGTAATACCGTCCATGATCAATGTTCCCTGTGTACATCCTGGCCTTGAT
The DNA here is from genome assembly GCF_040958095.1 of Procambarus clarkii. NCBI lineage: Eukaryota > Metazoa > Arthropoda > Malacostraca > Decapoda > Cambaridae > Procambarus > Procambarus clarkii. Next base: position 17,072,619 of record NC_091237.1, on the reverse strand, counting down.
TAAGCTCGATCCTTATCCACTAGTGTCGACCAACACCCGCTAGTGTGTGTATCTTAATCCTCTTGAAGCAGCACCCACACTAGCAGACCCAATCCTCTTGAAGCAGTACCCGCACTAGCAGACCCAATCCTCTTGAAGCAGCACCCACACTAGCAGACCCAATCCTCTTGAAGCAGTACCCACACTAGCAGACCCAATCCTCTTGAAGCAGCACCCACACTAGCAGGCCCAATCCTCTTGTAGCAGCACCCACACTAGCAGGCCCAATCCTCTTGTAGCAGCACCCACACTAGCAGGCCCAATCCTCTTGAAGCAGCACCCACACTAGCAGGCCCAATCCTCTTGAAGCAGCACCCACACTAGCAGACCCAATCCTCTTGAAGCAGCACCCACACTAGCAGGCCCAATCCTCTTGAAGCAGCACCCACACTAGCAGGCCCAATCCTCTTGAAGCAGCACCCACACTAGCAGACCCAATCCTCTTGAAGCAGCACCCACACTAGCAGGCCCAATCCTCTTGAAGCAGCACCCACACTAGCGGGCCCAATCCTCTTGAAGCAGCACCCACACTAGTAGACCCAATCCTCTTGAAGCACCACCCACACTAGCAGGCCCAATCCTCTTGAAGCACCACCCACACTAGCAGGCCCAATCCTCTTGAAGCAGCACCCACACTAGCGGGCCCAATCCTCTTGAAGCAGCACCCACACTAGCATACCCAATCCTCTACTATACAGACAGAAACGTTACTGAAAAATTTTAGTTTTCCTGTTGGCACGCGGACGAGCACCTTCAACATTCCTTATAGCGAGTGAGGATATTGTCCAAAGTAGCTGATTGTGAGCTATAAGCTTACTGCAACGAGTGAATGTTTATCTCTCAGTACAGTCCAGGCACAACTCTCGTCGATGATTGATGGTTTTGTCAGGTCTGGTGCCCGGTGCGTTGAGATGTTTGCTTCTGATATTAAAACTTGTTTAGGTTTTTGGTATCTAAAATGAGGCTAGTTTTTGTTCATTGATCGCCTGAACCAGTCAGGTGGGTAAGCTAAGGCGTAGCATTAGCCAAGTCAGCTGTCATTTTGGTTCTGCTGAAAGTTAGACAACAACACAAACATGAGGCAAGTATGGACACATGTGTTGTGTGAGGGGGAGTAAACATGTGTGTGAACCATACATCATTGTGAATCATACATTACTGTGAGCCATACATTACTGTGAGCCATACATTACTGTGAGCCATACATCACCGTGAGCCATACATCACTGTGAACCATACATCATTGTGAGCCATACATCATTGTGAACCACACATCACTGTGAGCCATACATCATTGTGAGCCACACATCACTGTGAGCCATACATCACTGTGAGCCATACATCACTGTGAGCCATACATCACTGTGAGCCATACATCACTGTGAGCCATACATCACTGTGAGCCATACATCACTGTGAGCCATACATCACTGTGAGCCATACATCATTGTGAACCACACATCACTGTGAGCCATACATCACTGTGAGCCATACATCACTGTGAGCCATACATCACTGTGAGCCATACATCACTGTGAGCCATACATCACTGTGAGCCATACATAACTCACCACAACAACATAAAAGGTTTCATAATTATTCTTGGAGTGGAGAGGTAGCAGCCGTGTACTGGGCCGGGGAGATGGCGGTCAAGAGGAGTCGCCTCTCCTCCCGCCTCTGGGATTACTATGATATAACACATGAACTGTCTTATACATCTCGTTTGTATATCTCCTTCCGTCCGCGCCGTGTTCCATCTACGTCCTGTCCACCTTCCGTCCACGTCGTGTCCATCCTCCGTCCACCTTCAGTCCATGTCCTGTCCACCTTTCGTCCACATCCTGTCCATCTCCCGTCCACGCCGTGTCCATCTTCCGTCCATGTGGTGTGCAGCAAGGGTGGGCGTGCGTGGTAGCGAGGAGCGCGCGGCACCTCACCGTTACCATAACAAGAGTGCTGCAGGGAAACACTTGTCATGTTTGCTACACACTTCCGGCTGGGAGGTCCTCCAGGCCAGGCAGCCCAGCCCGCCACGGGTGTACTCATCTAGCTGTGCTTGCGGGGGTTGACTTCTTTGGTCCCACCTCTCAACTGTCAATCTGTCGGAAAATCCGACACCATTTAATAATCATACAGATAATAACTGTATTACCAACAAGTTACCCATAGAAAACGTAACTTGTAGTGGAATTACCGTCTAAAGAAAACGGGATATCATCACCACATACTATTATAATTCACCAACTATTCTGCTGGGAATTATTCTTAAATACATTAGTCTTTGGACTTTACCATCATAAAAACATCTTATATAAATTAACTTAATTATCAATATTAAAGTAGAGTAAATGTGACCCTTCTATCATGTTCTGAAATCTGGACAATGTAAGCCAGGCGTCAGAGGGAGGAAGGAGGGCAGCCATTGTTGAGACTAGACCAGAGGCTCACACGGGAGCAAATTCGGCTCCTGTTAATTTTACTTGGACGTAGTGTTATGGAAACCAGAAGTGTACCATTGTCAACACGCTGTCTACAAATTCAAGTTAAGTGTCTATCCGAAACCCGTTTATCATTCATTTATGGCCATTAATGTCAGGATATAGGGTGACCCGGTTAGATCACATGGAAGCCTCAAACTAAAGGTCAAGACGAGGATGCAAGATTATGTGCACCAGTTACTGGGTGATAGAAGCTACCTCAAAGAGGATAATTTGGTGTCTACACTCTAGTTATACCTGGTGGACTAACCTGCTGTACTATAAGATAAGGAACCTCATCAATGTATGTAGCTATTACTGTAGTTTGATTGGCTGCATATATATTAATATAATAACCCCCCCTAATGTGTAGAGGATCGATTTGTGAGATTATGAGATTATTGCAGAAATACAGTCCACTTATCATTATACAAATTGCTATCGAAGTATATAAATTAACGTAAATATAAATTCATATAAATTAAATAAATATAAATCTCACAGGTCGGTCCCCACATTAATTGGTCATCTTCGAACCGGATGACGGATTATTTGATCCTTTGAACCCACATTTGGTCATCTTAGTACCGGATGAACCAGTTATCCAGTGGATTCATTAAATATACTAGTGCAGTGTTATTTAAACAAAGCCAGCAGTCAAGACGGCAGCGTAGCCTCGAGGGAGCTCAGGAGCCTCCCTCAGCCCAGTTCAGCTTCGTCAGCGGTTTCATGCACACCCACAGATATTTGGTGGCGTGTTATTTCGTGAAATGACAGCGCTAATATAGAAAGCAGCCAAATTAGTGACTGTGTCTTCGCGAGATTGTTCACGGATTTCGTGGTGTTACATTTCGCGAGAGATTATCTACGAATTTTGTGGACTTTATTTCGCGAGGTCACTAATAATATTTAATACTTCTAGATAGTATTAGAAGTTTCATAGAGGCAATTAAGAGGCTATTATCAATAATTGTGTATATTATTTCTCCAAAATAGAGAATTATTTAATATATATTGCACTAGTGATCTCAATATAATATTTACTAATTGCCAACCCACATCAGGGTAGGATATTAACCAATGACTAGTTGAACTATTATTGTTCATCCTAGTCCCATTATTACAATAGTCAGTTGTACTATATTGATCAACCTAACACCATTAATGAATGGTCCAGACCCTATTTTGGGTGTAATTTTTATCAACTCGAGTTGAGTTGTATATATAATAAATTACTTATGATCATTACACCTTTGAGTGATTAATTAGTGTCTCTACCATCCTAGGGTGATATAGAAGAGCTAACCTAAAGGTCCTTCCAGTGACACTGGTTTATCACTCAAATCATTAGTGTGTATGATTGTATATATATAATGTGTATTAATTTTAAGTGCTAACCTCTAGTAGAGGTAGGATTATTGCCTAGTGAGTGCAGAATTTAACCCTAGGCTACCATCAGTGCTTGTTCAGTATTATGAGCAGCCCAAATACAAGTCCCACAAGGCTTCACCAACTAGCCAGTATGGATAATGCAGGGAGAATGAAAAGAACCCTTGCAGGTCTTAAAGGCCACTTAACAAGACAGATCAAGAAATGTGAAGATTTGTCACAACAATCTCAAGTTGATTATGCTGACCTGGAAAGCTATTATCAAGCAGCTGCAGGTAAATTTGAGCAAATCAAATGTCAAATAGCAACATATGTGGCTGAACTTGCCAACACCAATTTATCAGAAACAGAAATAGACGACATTATGGTTGATCTTGCGAATTATGAAGATCACACTCAGGCCACGTTACAGCCTTATGTCAAATTAATTGCCCAGAACAAGGCAACAACAACAACAGTTGCATCTAATACGAGTCAAGCAGAAGCTCGACTCCCTCCAATTAATTTACCCACTTTCTCAGGAAAAGATGAGGAAGATTGGGACGAATTTTGGAACAAATTCGTTGACCTTGTAGACTCAAAACAATCTTTACCAAAGAGTAGTAAATTCTCTTATTTGCAAGGCCAATTATCAGGTGAGGCTAAAACAGTAGTATCCCATCTGAGATTAACTAATGACGGCTATGATCTGGCAGTAAAACTCCTCAAGGATAATTATGCTGATCCAGAAGTAAGAACATCACATTTAGTTCATGAGATGTTGCATTTACCCCCACCGGAGGCTTCAGCTGATTCACTCCAAGTTTTCAAGCTGGAGATAGAATCATTGATCAATGCCCTCAGCCTGACAGCAGATACAAACGGGGCTGAGTGGGTCTTGAAAATAATTGTCCAGGAGAAAATACCTAGGGACATATTGAGACAAATGAGTGCTCATTACAATAAAAGTATCTTATCCATGAATGAAATATCTGAAGGTTTAAAGTCAGTAGTTCATCAATTACGAACACATGACAAATTAAAACCACCAAGTAAACCCTCAGAAACCAATAATAGTAAACCACAGAGTACCAAAGGTACTCCAAATCAATCTAGACAATATAATTCAACACCAAAGTGGAACAGTGGCAGTGTGGGCGTATATGCAGTTGGACCCTCCAAGCCTATAGTTACTGTGTCACCCAAGAACGTGACACCAAAGGGTACTGGAAGCTATGGAACATGTTTGTTCTGCAATGAGAAACATTCAATGTACCACTGCCCTAATTTTCCTGATAGTGACGCCCGTGTTGAGCGACTCAAAGATTTGCAACATTGCACGAGGTGCCTCAGGAAACATAACATCAACGACTGTGAGACCCAATTACACACCTGTAATAGGTGTAACAAAGGTCAACACCATGCAGCATTGTGCAGAGACACCAAAACACCGTCTCCAAACCCCAAGGTGGAAGATAGCATTCCCACCACAGTACAGTACTGCAAGGTGCAACAAACAAAGAGTGTCCAATCGGCAAAGTCTAAAGGTAATACGACTTTGCCTACTGCCCAAATTACCATCCTGAATAAGAGGGCCAAGGTCCATACCCGTGGGTTGTTTGACCAAGGATCCCAGAGAACATATATCACTAAAAAGTTGGCAGATGAATTACAATTAAGGCCTGTAGCCCAGATGTCATTCAACATCTCAGGGTTTGTAACAGATGCAGGACCTCAAGTCTACCAGGTGGTACAACCATCAGTACGCTTAGGCAGGTACGTCTGTCGAGTACAAGCCATTGTGGTGGACAAAATACCAGTAGACCTACAAGTTCAAGGTCTGAGAGCAACAGCCAAATTCCTGAGAAATAGAGGAATAAAATTGGCAGATAATATTAAGTCTGATCACCTCACTGACTTCGGTCTCCTTGTTGGGACAGACTATTGCCATCGATTCATCGGTAGCCCTACTAAATATCAGGGTATAACCATGTTAAACTCTGCAGGAGGTAAATTACTCTCAGGCCCAGTATCAAGCCTGAGGAGACCTATGCCTGCAGATAAACAATACCAATAGAAATCTAAATTTGTCAGCTGATTATATTTCTCCAGTAGCATTATACTAAGGAGATTACAGCTGACTATACCAACAGAGGTTGATGTTAGTATCATCATTTGAAGCTGAAGATGAGTTCATGAGGCCTCAGTGGCAAATCAGTGAACAGTAGCCTAAAACAGCTACAAGTCACTGCGACCAATGTCACTGAACCCACTGCAGTCTCAGAACCATACTTTACTTTAATGATGAGCTATTCAATCCTCTGAATCAATTAACTAAATTAAACCCCAATAAATCTGATGACTGATTTGATACATTTATTATTTAATCAAGATGTATTCCATGGGCCTCAGTGTTTATATATCAGTGACCAGTTACCTGAAGAAACTTCAAGTTATATCTAATGTCACTGATCTCACTGCAGTCCCTGAATCATACTTGACTGTAGTACTTGATCACATCCAGTCTTCTGGGTTAAATAATATGCAATAAGGCTTGAATATTAGCCTTTCAAGAGTTGACAGGGAAATGAAATCGCATTAGACTTCTAACCCCTGCAACTCTAGTACGGGACATCCGTCCTGTACGAACAGACGCACAAATGTGTGATTACTAACAACTAACATCAAATTAATCTAATAATTCGAAGGAGGAGTATCGGTGTTCGTCTGTTCTAAACAGGACTTCGACCCGTGAGCAGCCCCCTGGGGAATTATGTCGGAAAATCCGACACCATTTAATAATCATACAGATAATAACTGTATTACCAACAAGTTACCCATAGAAAACGTAACTTGTAGTGGAATTACCGTCTAAAGAAAACGGGATATCATCACCACATACTATTATAATTCACCAACTATTCTGCTGGGAATTATTCTTAAATACATTAGTCTTTGGACTTTACCATCATAAAAACATCTTATATAAATTAACTTAATTATCAATATTAAAGTAGAGTAAATGTGACCCTTCTATCATGTTCTGAAATCTGGACAATGTAAGCCAGGCGTCAGAGGGAGGAAGGAGGGCAGCCATTGTTGAGACTAGACCAGAGGCTCACACGGGAGCAAATTCGGCTCCTGTTAATTTTACTTGGACGTAGTGTTATGGAAACCAGAAGTGTACCATTGTCAACACGCTGTCTACAAATTCAAGTTAAGTGTCTATCCGAAACCCGTTTATCATTCATTTATGGCCATTAATGTCAGGATATAGGGTGACCCGGTTAGATCACATGGAAGCCTCAAACTAAAGGTCAAGACGAGGATGCAAGATTATGTGCACCAGTTACTGGGTGATAGAAGCTACCTCAAAGAGGATAATTTGGTGTCTACACTCTAGTTATACCTGGTGGACTAACCTGCTGTACTATAAGATAAGGAACCTCATCAATGTATGTAGCTATTACTGTAGTTTGATTGGCTGCATATATATTAATATAATAACCCCCCCTAATGTGTAGAGGATCGATTTGTGAGATTATGAGATTATTGCAGAAATACAGTCCACTTATCATTATACAAATTGCTATCGAAGTATATAAATTAACGTAAATATAAATTCATATAAATTAAATAAATATAAATCTCACAGGTCGGTCCCCACACAATCAACTGGTGTACAGATTCCTGAGCCTACTGGGTTCTATCATATGTACATTTGAAACTGTGTATGGAGTCTTGTCTCCACCACATCACTTCCTAATGCATTCCACTTATTAACTACTCTGATACAGAACAAATTATTTATAATGTCTATGTGGCTCATCTAGGTACTAAGTTTCCACCTGTGTCCCCTTGCTCGTGTTCCACCCGTGCTAAATAGTTTGTCTTTGTCTACCCTGTCAATTCCCCTAAGAATTTTGTAGGTGGTTATCATGTCTCCCCCTTACTCTTCTGTCTTCCAGCGACGCGAGGTGTAGCTCCCGTAGCCTTTCCTCGTAGCTCATACCTCTCAGTTCTGGGACTAGTCTAGGTGTGGTCACCCACCACGACCCATCCTCCTGTTGTGGTGGTACTTATAGTAACGATGAGGACCATAGTATATATACCGACGAACAACGAAATTATAAAGTAGAAATCTGAACTATTGAGTTGGACAAAACGTTTTTATAGTTTAGTTCAATTATTATGCACCCCATACCAATCTTGTGGGGGGGGCAGTGGAAAGGGTTACAGGGACCCACAATGGGCTCAGACAAAACGGAAAACTATTATTTACTTGTGTTGCTTTGACAAACTAACCTAACCTAATCTCCCTAGGCCTAATATAGTACTTATGTGTGCTATATTAGGCCTAGGAATATTTAAATTTGTTTTTTAGCTTCATTTGTTTAAATAATTCCTTACTAGTCTGTATACTACTATCTAAAAACTAAGTGTGTACGAATACGTGATTATTGACGATCGTCACAATAGATGGTATTTAAACAGGAGGATGGGTCGCCAACCACTACGGACGTGCTGTGAGGGTGTAGGAGGGTCGAGGGTGTGGTCGCCCACAACTACTGGCGTGCTGTGAGGGTGTAGGAGGGTCGAGGGTGTGGTCGCCCACAACTACTGGCGTGCTGTGAGGGTGTAGGAGGGTCGAGGGTGTGGTCGCCCACAACTACTGGCGTGCTGTGAGAGTGTCGGCGGGTCGGGGTGTGTAGTGTATATGAGGGTCCGGGTGAGGTGTATGACGGGAAGGTGTAGCGTGTGCAAGAGGGTGGTAGATGCTAGCAATACGCTTATGGAGGTTCACTCACCGAGAGGCCCTTCACCCCCTCCCCCAGCAGGATCCTGATGTGGGGTGCGAGGGCTGACCCGGCATGGGGCTAGACACCCCCCCTACCAGGACAGGTCTGCTGGAGACGGTCGCTGTCCTCCAGGTACTCAGCCTAACACTCAACCCACGCCCACCCCCACCCTATCTGCTCCTGTCCACACCTTCCTTTCTGTCTCCTCTGTACTGCCCACATGTTATCCTGTGGCGTTAGCATTGGAATTATATCCACTGAAAGTTTCCTCTTAGATTCCGGTAATTGCCATCCTCTTATATACATATTCCTTCTGGTCTCATCTTTTGCTTTTGTTCGTAATATGGATTAACGGCTAATGCAACATGGAAGCCGGCAACCAACAACTGAAGCGCCTATAGAGCTCTGACGTCACAAGTGTGTGTGTGCGCGCAACATTGAAACTTGCCAACAATGTACCCTTTCATCTTACCTGATATGTTAGATTAAGGACCTGCCCGAAACGCTATGCATGTTAGTGGCTTTACATGAATGTAAAAATATCAATCTTATGTAATCTCACCAACCCATTATACCTTCCTGCAAATAAATTATTATTGTTGTCAGTTATCACAGAGCTACTTGAGAGGGGTGAGGACCTTCAGAGATATTTTCGTCAATAAACGCTCTGTGGATGAATACAAGTTTGTCTGGCCTTATTCGCCACGTCCTACCAGCCAGTACCGACAGAGCAGCAACAGCAGCAACTATGAGATGGTACACAGAGGTCACAGAGACAAGCCTGGACAATACTGGTAAGGCAGCCTTTATATTAGCAGTAGGTCGCATAATATTGGTCGCAGTAAAAATATTGTTGTTTGGAGATAATACTTTACCAATTTTTTTTTTTAATTTTGTCCCGAGGGGCGAGTTAATTGGGCAGCGCCACCCATCCTGTGCAACCCGTTCTTGGACTTGCTTTTAGTCAATATTGGCTTATTTAATAAGTGCATATGTGAAATATTAATTGATTGTGAATATTTTAGTTTACCTTGAAAAGCTTCATAGAAAACACCGACCTCACCTAACCTTCTTAGTATGTTAAGGTAAGCATCTTATTGCTTCTTAATTACAATTATTACTTAACCTATACCGTTGATAGGTTAAGTAATAATTGTAAATATGAAGCAATAAGATGCTTATCTTAACATACTAAGAAGGTTAGGTGAGGTCGGTGTTTTCTATGAAGCTTTTCAAGGTAAACGAAAATATTCACAATCAATTAGTATGTCACATATGCACTTATTAAATAAGCCAATATTGACCGAAAGCAAGTGCGAGAATGGGTTGGCGAAAACACAAGGATGAGAGAGGAACGTGGCCACCATGAACATGACAGTTGAGCACCTGTGAGGCGTTACACATATCAAATCTTCAGTTACAGTTCATGAGCAGCATATTTAACAAAAATAATACTGCCCGTGTATATACATGTGTGTGTGTGGTGTGGAAAAAAAAAATAGTTAGTAAACAGTTGATTGACAGTTGAGAGGCGGGCCGAAAGAGCAAAGCTCAACCCCCGCAAAAACACAACTAGTAAAAAACACACACACACAACTAGTAAACACATACAGGTAAAGTGCTGCCATGAATGTCTTCAGAACATATGAACATTTGAAGAACACAAGTACTTGTGCGAGAAGTAAACACTGGAAGACTTACTCTCCTGCAAAATCCTGCCCTTTGGTAGGTTAGGCTTCACGGAAGCAAGTTAGTGTCTGGTTATTTTATACCTTACAAAGACGTATCTATAGACCTCTTTATTGTCAGTTACCTTCACAGCTTATATCCTACAAGCATCAACAGCTCATAACTAACACAACGTATTATGAAAAATGTACAAACTTCATTTCCATTTCCCAAATGTTCACATTTTTGAGCAGTGGCATCAAGGCCAATAATACCTAATTTAAAATTGTTTTAAATGATTTATACCCGTTCATTCATAAGAAACTCATGTATATTATAAATAAATAAATATATATATATATATATATATATATATATATATATATATATATATATATATATATATATATATATATATATATATATATATATATATATATGTCGTACTTAGTAGCCAGAACACACTTCTCAGCCTACTATGCAAGGCCCGATTTGCCTAATAAGCCAAGTTTTCCTGAATTAATATATTTTCTCTAATTTTTTTCTTATGAAATGATAAAGCTACCCATTTCATTATGTGTGAGGTCAATTTTTTTTTATTGGAGTTAAAATTAACGTAGATATATGACCGAACCTAACCAACCCTACCTAACCTAACCTAACCTATCTCTATAGGTTAGGTTCGGTTAGGTAGCCGAAAAAGTTAGGTTAGGTTAGGTTAGGTAGTCGAAAAACAATTATTTCATGAAAACTTGGCTTATTAGGCAAATCGGGCCTTGCATAGTAGGCTGAGAAGTGCGTTCTGGCTACTAGGTACGACATATATATATATATATATATATATATATATATATATATATATATATATATATATATATATATATATATATCAGCCTGCTTAACTTTGAGAATCAGAACAGTCTACGTTTACAAGGAGGTCCTCATTGCATCTTTCACGATGTCTAAGAGATATCTCAAAACTACAATGTATCTTGAAACCTAAGATATATAATTATGATGACCAAACCACACACCAGAAGATGAGATGACGACGACGTTTCGGTCCCTCCTGGACCATTGTCAAGAGTATAAGATATATTTATATATACTCTTGATAAACACTGATCACACTATTGTGTTCCGATTATCTTCAAAGGCGTGTTTTTATCGTATATTCTCTTATACAGAATATAACATGTAAGTTAATACTCAGAAATACAGTAGTTGCGGAATTGTATCCGTTGTTTTGGTGTATAATTTAGTTAAAAGCTTTTTAATATTAGTATGTTTTGGTAGCAGTCTTTCTTGTAAACATATGTTGTTGAATATGACCGAAAAGGTAAGATTAATAATTCTAACACGAATCTTCTCAATATTTCTTTTGTTTTTCTTCACTGTCGGTGGTAATAAAAAATAACTTCTACGAAATTCATTTTTTAATTGTCTACAATTATTGTACCTACAAGACAATTAAAAAATTAATTTAGGAGAATTGTTATTTTTATTACCACCGACAGTCAAGAAAAACAAGAAATATTGAGAAGATTCGTGTTAGAATTATTAATCTTACCTTTTCGGTCATATTCAACAACATATGTTTAAAAGCTTTTTGTAAACTTTTAGTTGTTATGGTATTATGGGATATTTATTTTTATTATGGGAATGTATTTTTATATGTTTATAAAAACACTAAATCCATGACTGTACTGGAATGTTTATATAAAGTGTGTACATGTGTGTACTTCTGCATGGACGTTTGTAGTGTAATGTAATGTGTGGATATCATAGAACAATTTTCAGTGCGCATTGGATGTTGTTCCAAAATATTAAACAACTCTGTTTCATATGTGGTGTACAAGGTGTGTACAAGTTTGGTATGCATACCCTAAGGAAATGACCCATGTGTGTATTTTAATACATGTACATATAATTTCATTCACTTGCACCATTGGAGCCTCGAACTCACGACCTCTGTGGGGAAGTTATTTATTTTTTGTGGGGATTTATTTTACCTGTGGGGAAGACAGGAGCCCTACCGACCTGACTACTGTCTCCCGATGCAGAGGTCGTGAGTTCGAGTCTCCGATGGTGCAAGTGAATAAAATGTTATTTCCACGTTAATTGTGGATTACAATTTTTTACACACATATTAAATATATATATATATATATATATATATATATATATATATATATATATATATATATATATATAATTTAATTGTCTTCCCTAGAGCTTACACGTTTATGTTGTACATCTTAGAACAGAACATTAACCTGCATGTCCTAGAAAACATTCACATGTGATACAAGTTTCCCCGTATCATAATGTTTATGCGTATATTACAGTGTATACCGTAGAAGGTGTGTATTTCATGTAATGTTCCTCAGCGCTTGTACAGCTAGAGGCGGAGGTAGGGAAGCCACACAAACACAAATATAATGATGACAACGAAGAGGACCGCCCGCAGGACCAGGTACAGCTCGGCATTGTTGCCCCACTGGTTGTAGGAGCCGGGGCAGTCGTACTCAATGTGGGCCTTCACGTTGTCTATGTCAAAGGAGTCGTAGCCCACACACTTGCCACACAAGTAGAAGAGGACCTGAGAGGTGAGGGCGGTGGTGTCTAGGTCGATGGTAGTGGCGCCTCCAACAGTGGCGGTGGTGGTGGTCGTGGTGAGGCTTGGGGAGCCTAGCATCACGTCAGTAAAGTTGTCACCCAGGATGCCGTTCCCGTCTCCGCCGCTGGCCGACATGAGACTTCCCATGACGCCCCCATCCTGGTGTCGGGAGGGCTCCGGGAGGTGCGCGACAGTGAGATGGGAGGAACACTCCACTAGGATAAGGCCAGGGCAGTGGTCGTCCTCGCGGGCCCCCGCGATGAACGGCCACCGCCGGTTTAGTTCCTGAACCAAGAAGGAGAGAAGGGGTGGAGGGGGTCGGTCTTGCACCAACGTTTATATACAGTACTTATAACAAAATTATCTCAGATAATGGTAAAGTTTACATTAGCAATACGTTGTATGTATGAAGGAGAGCTCTAATTCTGCACATCAATTCAGACAAATCTTAGAGTTAATGTGTGAATATTATATTACTCCAAAAAACGTTTTGGCTCTCTGGCTACATAGGAAAGTTGCAAAGAATTTGAGAGGTTCGAATGAACCTAAACGTAATATTTGAAATTACCAGGAATGTATTATTTGCATTGTTTCCTTTTTCGTATATGTTACGAAATGTTATTACAGAGTAAAAAGGTTTGATAAAAATGAAAATATGGTTTAGTTACTGCAGTAACATCGAATTTGATGTCACAGTCTAATGGATAGACTAGTAGATGTTCTCAGTCTTATGGTTAGACTGGTAGATATCACAGACTGGTAGCTGTTGTCAGTCTTATGGGTAGACTGGTAGATGTTGTCACAGCCTTATGATTAGACTGGTAGATGTCACAGTCTTATAGGTAGCCTCGCAGATGTTACAGCTTGAACTCGACTAGGATACAATTATCTTTGGCAGTCCAATTTTTATGGAGAATTAGATGACACAAAATTAAAGTGTGTGGCTAAAAACAGGTACACACTACATAATTACATATTAGATTGGATATGGAGCCATTTAGAGATAGATTTAAAATAACGTTGCATAAATGGCATGCCACTTTATCGTTAATGACAAAATACCTGAAATTCTTACACAGTATCCACATATTGCTTCTAGTAGATACTTAAGGTAATATAGCCTATAAACAAAAATATGTTTTGTGCTAAGGGGGGAGCTGGAGAAGTGTAGGAGTGTTTGAGACGTATTGTAGGAGTGTTTTTGAGGTGTTGTAGGAACGTTAGAGGTGTTGTAGGAACGTTGGAGAGGTGTTGTAGGCATGTTGGAGAAGTAACCAAAACAAACGATGCCATTAATACCATACTACAACAATTCCAAAGCTCCCTTCTACCCAGGTCTCCATAATTGATTTTATCCTAACCAGTTTAGTAAGCTGGAACGGTACACAAAATACAAGCACGATTTTGAAAAGAAAAAGTAATCATTTGTCGTTTGTTTTCAAACCATATTGTATCAATTTATATTTGCGTAATAGCTGCACTCTCCAAAAATAAACTAATACCTCTTTACTGTATCACCATAACGACTTCAGCCCCATACATCAACCAGCACCCATAATTAAATCTTTAACCATCCAACAAGCACAACACTTGTACGGTTTGCATTATAGTCATTAAATTGCAATACCAATCCTGACCTTAACTGCGTTTTATAATGCTGTAACAGTTGACAAATACCACAAGAGAATCCGATCAACCCTAGTAAAACTATCTTACGAATATCTTACCAATCCTCCAGAAATGATAACAACTGCTACAACGATGGATGGAAACTACAAATTGTTTCAAAAGAACGTCCACGTATTGTACTAATAGAAATCGAAAAGGCGTAAGAAAATGTGAAGTAGCCTAACAATAAACATAAAAACCTGTCCTGCGTCTAAATAAGCAATTTTAGGCCTAATAAAAATATATGGCAAGGCCTAGGGAAAAGTCAGGTTTGTTTGTTGCTTCGTTTCTTCGGCCTTTAAGAAATAAATAGTTCAGAACGTGGTCCTTTGAGTGCAACAGTCTACATTTATATGTTCCACCTACAGTACTACAACCTACAGTAGCTACAGGTTCTATAATTTTGAGGTTATAGGTTGAAATAAACAGCTTCCCCAAATGAAATGAAATGCTGCACAACCTTAAGCCAATTTAAAAAGAGAAACAAAAGGAACTAAACTAATATTTAGCAGTCAATTTTACTGACATGAATCTACCTACACATCTACGTATCTACCTACAGAGTTGAAACACAAAGTCTAGTATACAGCAAAAACTAAATCTTGTTGTTAGTGTTGTCAATTCGCTATATTTAATAAAATGTCAACAACCATCACAACTAAAGCAGTGTGTTGTAATTACGCTTCCTATATTCCAGTTCATTTATTACTACATTTACAGTCCTATTATAAAATGTCAACAATGTTCTCTATTAACATTACAACTAAAAATGTATATTTGTTAGTCTTGTTAGCCTAAGGTTGTTTATATAAAGCCAGCTTCATTGTGCAGCAGCTGTATGTGTAGCATAGTCATCATATTAATCTTTACGACTGGCCCTAGACGTTGTACCTAGCAATATGTAATATGATATAACAAAACGTAACACAATGTAATACAATATATTCTACCTCAGCACCATGCAGAATCTGTTTAAATCAGTTGTAAACCTTTCCATTGTTTACCTTTTTTGTAAATAACGATTATCATTAGACAATAACGAATTAGTATAATTCATTACAAATTTCACGTTACATAAAAAACTAATCACTTTTTAATAAAAAGGGGATAAATTAGTTCATGAAACAGAGAATTAGTTTCATTCCAACAGACCTTCCTGACGAGGGCCTTGTTGCAGACGGAGGTGAGGCAGGGAGGTTGCACCTTGGGCGGCCGCAGACGGTGCAGCGAACACGACCCCAGGAACCTACAAAAGGAACCCACACCATGATGTCAGGCTAGAGAAACTCTCAACCCCCCTTGGCCCTCCACTCTAATTGACGTCTTACGCCAGGCATGCTGTCTTCGGTAACTTATTACCCCCTCGTGTTCATACTCAAGCTACCATGAATCTCACAGCATAATCTCTGTGTTCCACAGGAGCCAGTTACCAGAGCCCAGGTAACTGAGAGAGAATCCACATGCTCTTTTAGTATGCCCAGTATAGGGTTTTACCCCATTAAAGCAGTTCCATGAGCCTCAGATTAACACCAGCACAAGTATCTGTCACTTGATTATATATTTTATATTCGTCTCTGATCAAGGGAGAAACCTCGTCCCTTCCTGATGCTGTAGTTAAGACAGTAACCTTATGTGACGTTCTTCTCAACGAGTGAGGTAGCTAGGAATATTCAAGGAAAGGCAATCCCGATTATATATGACATTTTACCTAGAAAAATCGGTTGTCTACAACAATTGGTATTAAATGCCAACTGGACAAATTTTGCAAATATAATGCAATGTCATTCATGAACACTTGAGAGGCATTTTATGACAAATTTGCATGTATGGAGGGATGCTGGGCCTCATATAGACTTCTAGAGCAAGGCTAAGAGTGCCAGCGGGTTGGCAGAGCAAGCCGTTTAAAACACAGATTAGGGTTTAAAGCACAACAAAATAGACTGAGTTTGTGCTGGGTAGGAACAAATCAATTTTTTTTATCAAATATTGTCCTCCTCTCTCTGTAGGAGATTCACAGCCGTAAATCTCCTACGGAGAGAGGACAAAATTTGATAAAATATATATACAGTACATAAATATTTTTTCGATGTATGATGTGGGTAGAATAGGGTACTAGGGGTCTATCTAGAGTGAGGATGGAGTCTAGGTAGAGTGAGGCTGGTGGTAAAGGTAGAGTGAGGCTGGGGACCTACCTGACGGGGACGCTGACGCAGGAGTCTCTGGGGTGCTCATGGGGTATGGCGTCGAGGATTGTGGAGTAGCCTCCCTCAGAGTCACTCAGCTCGGCAGCGAGAGACGCCAGGACACCCCCACGCAGACCTCTGTCTCCATCTTGTACCACGTATGTCTGCTGAGATACAGTTATTGTTATGTCTGCTGGGGTCGGTACAGCAATTATTATATCTGCTGAGGGTGAGTACAACTATTTACCTGGAGTGAGTCGGTGGCGGTGGAATCAGCGCTGGACGGCAGAGTAAACACAGTCCTGTGTTCCCCGCGTCGCTTGCTGCCAGAGCTCTGGGTTGCCTCTTGGTAGGTCGGCAGCGCATTAGGGTTACAAAGCTGTTGAACCAATAGAAATATTGTATAAAGGTCTCAGTAATACAAGTTATGTTCGTTCTCGACCCATAATCAGGAATCCAGAGTTCGAATCTCATGTGGGATTATAGGACTGATGAAATATAGGTCTAGTGTCGTCAATAACACCCATTGTAAATAAAAATTGGGTGGAAAAGATTATTTTTCACTTGTAAAACAAGTGATTTAGTGTTATATACATTCTCAGAAATATTGTATAAATTAAGTAATAATTGTTAAAGTCACTTGATTATTAAAAACTATTTGATAATTTTATTTTGTTATTCATAGATAAAATTATACTGTACAATATTAACTAACGAACAGTTAATTTGTCAAATATGCAGTAGTGAAATGTTTGAGGTGGCAGCATGGAGAATGTAAAAAACAGTAAACCTCAGGTAGCGACGCTGTACACAACACCTGCCTGGCGGAATGGAAGAAGCATCTCAAGAGTGGCGAGACAAGTAGCAAAAAAACTGATAAATCTGACCTGGTCGTAGGTAGGGGGTGGCGAGGGGATGCACGGAGGGACGGCATCGCTGGAGGCGAGGTGGGCGATGGCCAGGTTGGGGACGCGGGCCACACCATGCTCACCCCTCGAGCCTACTGATGGCCGGCTGCTCGAACCTACTAACTGGTCCAAGGTACTGAGAACAGACAAGAATCCTTTACCTTCCTCAATATTCTGGTTACGTCAGCCTTGTTGTTTTAGTCTCAGAGAGAACATTTGATTTTTACACTCAATTTGTTTTTTGTTTTTAAAACAACTTAAGGAGTTTTTAAGCAAAAAAATCAATGCCTATATATAAATTTAAACTTTGCTAAAAACAATCCCTAAATTGAGTATGAAGTTTAGTTTATTGCAATACAGGTCGCTTGAATTTGTATAATTTCAAAGAGTACGGTGGTAGTTAACTATAGTGTTGTAATACGAGAAATATCATGAATCACCTGGAAGCGTCTGTTATCCTAAATGCTGGAGAAGACCTCCGTGAGGCGGGCGATGGCTGCTGGTTGGCGGGGCTGGACCTCACTATTCTGGTGGTATTGGGGGAGCGGGTGCGGGATAGGTACGGCGATAACGACACCGGAGGGATGGAGAGGGGAATTGACGATACCGGCGAGGAAGACAATAGAGATGTACATACTGCCGAAGCCATCAGAGGCATAGCACCTAGTATGGGCGAGGCGGAAGACTGGCCGACGGACGAAGACACTGAGGAAGCTGCAGACGGTGTGGGGGAGCCTCTGGGCCATCCAACCGAGTTGGTTGGGGGAACGTAGCGTGAGATAGTCACTGTAGGAGTAGAGTCCGGGCTAGTTCGGCGCATGGAAACCGGTGAGAAGCCATTGTTCCTCTCTGAGATTGCCGGCACACTGTGCTCCTGGATGAGGAGTGAAGCCTGTGATGCTGGCGAGGCCGGGGACACTTGCTGAGTGTTCTCCACGTGCCCCAATTCGGGCTGCACTGCAGACACGCTGCTGCTGGCGCAGGTTTCTCCTGAAGAGGAAACAACTGCGTCGCGGAAGGAAGTAGAGTGGGATTCTGCTGAGGATAAGGACTCATTGGATCGCAGTTGGCCCCCGAGGCCCACAATCTCCGAGACGGAAGAACTGGATGAGGAAAAGCAGGAGGTGGGTGTGGGGACGCTGGCGAGGGAGGCCCTGGAGGAGGTTTTGGCAGCATAATGGCCCTCAATTCCCCGAACTTCTCTCACACCCGCCCCAGGGCCTTCGTCGGCCGGCATCCTGGTGGATAAAATATTACATTCTATTTTCCATAACAATCCACGTACATTATAAATTCAAAATACATAAGAAATTTAGACAAAACAATTGCAGATAAATTGCATCAAAAATATAAAAAAAGCAAACGAGTAGATATGATCCACAGGAAATATAAAATGAATAATAGCACACGGATGCTTCACACATAAGACATACTTATTGGAAACTATTTGTCAGTGTATATAGCATTAACCTGTTGACATGCACTTTTACTTGAAGACAATCGTGGTAAAAATGGAAATAAAACAATTTATCACAGATATTGAATGAATAATATATTACGCAATATTTTAATTATGCAATATTTATAAGTTCAGCACTAGATATAAACTATGTGCATATAATTGATTCACACATACACTGATCGCCTCATATTTAAGATGAGGAGATCAGGAACTGGAGTTCGATTCCTGTTAAAACATTTCAGGACACACACACACACACTGCGGTATGTTTAAAGAAAAAAACAGGTAGAAGGGAAAAATATGAAGAAAGGAGAGTTTCTATAAGGAATGACAAAGGAAACAGAGCTGAGAGGGAAGATTACACAAGACTACCTCACAAATCAATGACATGATGTAGTCGACAAGTTTATCCCTGCCCTAAAAACAGATAATATATAATGATAGACACAGAATAACTCATGGTTCAACTATGGGTGTAAGGAAGCAACACCTGAAATGGTACGGTGTTTAGTGGCTTTGAAATTATGTAAAATTCACACAACATTGTTATATGACCAATCGTTCCTGTCTTGGAGCTTTCTGAGATATAAAAGTAACAATATAAGCACCAGGGCATGAAGAAACTGCAAGAACAGCAGAAGAGAGCAGAGGGAGGTACCAGAGGACCAGGAATGAGTACCTCAATGTGGAGAAGTGGATGGACAACTTGAAAACTCCGTTGTAAATAAAGACCCGACCCAAGCCCGCCATAGCTAGATCAGGAGGAAAACAACAATTCAGGAACAGGGGATGGAACTGGAGATAGGAAGAACACATTTACAGAGAATGAGAGTGAAGGACAGGGAAGGTGGTGAGGAATAGGGAAGGTGACGAGAGGTAAGGAAGGTAGTGAAGGGTAGGGAAAGTGGTACCACCTTCTTAATGCTTAGACTCACTACCACCTTCTTATTGCTTCCACACACCACCACCTTCTTAGTGCTTCCACACACTATCAACTTCTTAATGCACCCACACACTACCCACACAATGAATAAGGTCCTTTTATATATTTCTATACTAAAAATATCACATTTCGTTCCCCTCGTTCTTTAGTCCCTACACTATGACATTGCGAAGAAAAATATATATATACAGGTATATGCATACATATTATTTTATTATTCGCAGTAAGTGTTAATAAGATGAATAATGTGAGGTGTGCAGGTGAGCCAGATCTTGTGAGGCAGCAACACTCACCTTCCCTACACCTGTAATTAGGCAACGAGCGCACTCAAGGGGCTATAACGGAGCTCTTGTATAATACATCTCAACTCCGTGCACTTCACCGGTGGCCAAGGCGCAATATATGTTGTCTCTGAGGCCACGGTGCCACATTTAAGGCCTATATAACATGAGACAGCCAGATGAACAAGACGTGTGACTAAATAGCAGACGATGTTGATGCCTAAAACTCACACTCGCTCATCAGTGGTGTTTTAAAACGAAAATGGATGGCTTTAAATAATAAGAAACACGTTCATTTGTGATTACATTGGGCAATAAATTTTATTTATTTAACAAAATAAGAGTTACTATTGATATGTACATGTTTATTCACAGCTATTATGTATATATTCCTTTTATATTGTTGGAACGCTACTTGATCAGATGAAGGCTGTCCATACCTTAGAGCATATATGTACTAGAGAGAGTAAAGCAGCGTGTTAGCTCGGCCGACCTTTCCGTACACATATAACGTTTGCTCGCGTGACTTATGGCAAACATTATGTGGCTGAGCAGTTATTAGACTAACGAAATTAAAAAAAAATAGATATACGAGCCGACAGTTAGGTAATATCCAGTGTTTGGATACGTGCGTCTACTGTCACGCAACCTCTGATGTTACGATGTTCGGTTTATGAATGACTGGGAACGTTTTCTCTGCTGAAACTTCATTTTCTTTAATGAATCAAGGGGGGAAGCTATTTTTTACTGGTTGACTTTCGTGAAAATGCATACCATTAAGAGTTGTTACAACTCTTGTACTGTTAACCTAAATCTGTTAAGATTAAACTACAAGGAGGCATAATTACATTAAAATACTTTTAGTTTAGCCTTAATGCTCTATAATTCATTTTTCCTTTAATAAGCTTTCATTAGGTACAAACCAATTATGTGCTTCTACGGTCTATATGAGGGATCATTTACCCGTAGGCCACTAATACTAGTGGCCTCGACGAAGACAGGAAGCCGGCGTCCTGTCAATGGTCCCCCATTTGTCCTGGTGATTCTTTCTAACTGCATTTTATATATCAATTTTGACATTTATAAAGTTTAGCTAGCTATAACTTCACCTAATCTCATCTCAAAAGATGGTTGCAGAGTCATGCAGTCAAGAGAAAACATGAGATGCAAGTCTAATAATCTAGCTTGCACTAGCAAACTCTGGATAGAGCACGAGAATATCTTCCAAATATCCGCGAGTGTATGAAGTACTTACAGCTTAAAATATCTCATGCCACTTGGTCTGACATAATCGTTAACAGGGCACTCGCAAATAAATTCAAGTATCAATGGATACCTTAAATAAATAATATAAATAAATGTTTATTTAGGTAAGGTACACACATAAACAGATTTTACAAAGTTTGTTGGATTAATAGATAGAGCTAGTACATACAATGCCTAAAGCCACTATTACGCAAAGCGTTTCGGGCAGGACCTTATTTATAAGCATTTAATTTCACGTTGTCGGGGACAGGAAACCAGCTGTTAGTCTTATCAAGATCTTCCCAGGTCAACTTCGATCACTTTCCCCAGGATGCAACCCACAACAGTTGCCCAACTCTTGGGGTACCAATCTATTGCTAGGTGAACAGCGGCATCACATAAAAGAAAACGTAAACCATTTATGTAAAACTTTATAAATTACTGATCAAGTTGGAGGATATTTATCCAGACCACTTTACCTGAATTTGTCTGACGGACACTATCTGGTTACCTTAATTAGAACAAGAGACTTGTGGCTTTACAAAGGTCTTCCTCTCTCCATTTGCCCTGATGATTTTATCGAGGTGGATTTTAAAATTCAGCAGTTTTGGCATTTAAAGCTTTGGCGGTTCCATGGGTTTATAACCCCCATAGGTGAAAAAGCTTTTCTGCCCTACAATGTGGCTGTTTGAACTTGAAACTGTTGCCCATTGTATGTTTACATTGAACTTTTGAAAGAAGTGGTCTGGATTAATATTCTCAAACTCATTCAGTATTTTAAGTCTACTGTATATGAGTTCAGTCCTCACATGTAAGGTTTGTAGTGTTGTTAACCCTGTGACAGTCAACCGTTCCTGGTACGAGAGCTGACTTAGCTCTGGGATGATTTTTGTTGCTCTGTGTTGAATTTTTCCAAAGCATATACTGTATATGTCCTTTTAAAGATGATGTCTCCATGCTTCGATACACAAGTCCAAAGAGGAGAGCACGATACTTGTGTAGTTGAATACCCATTCTTTTCTTTGAAGTTGACTATGCCTTTTTTTTTTACTGTAGCTCACTTGTGGGCAAAGTTCAATGATTGCTGGATACCGACTCCTAGGTCTCTTTCATCAATCTGCTGCATGGAAGTGTTGTTGATTTGATGGTTGTGTTGTGCATAATTTGTAACTCATATAAGGTGCAACAGCTTCAAGCTTGGCAACACAATGTACGACAGAAAACAGTGTAGATTTTTTATCCAGTTATATGTATAAGAGAATCTGTCCATAGATAGAGGTCAGATGCTTGGGGTTAGCCTCACCCAACTTTGCAGGGAGAAGGGTCTAGGGTGCAGGACTGACATGGGTTGGTTGGGGGCAGTCTTATTGACCCCATTAAGAGTGGGTAAAGTCCAATATTAATCCCTTACAAAATCGATGAAATGTGGCTGGTTGAGTCCCTTTCATTTCTTCACTTGAAAGTGAAAGTGAATTCATTATTAAATAATAATGTGTCTGTTCGAGGTTGGAGGCCAGATGGGGAAGAGAGGGGGAAAAGACAGTGAGTAGGGAGACATGAGGAGGAATGAAGGTGGGGAGAAGGGGGAAAATGGGACAAGAGGGGAAAAAAATAAAGAAAAATAAAGAGGGGGTCAGAGGATACAGGTAAAGGCAGACTGCTACAGGCATCACCAGGTAACCCTTCTAGTTTGGTTATAAATTAATTCTACTTTGTAAGAGCTTTGAAACTTGGAAAGGTGGTGACATGTCTGCATGCGAGACATCACTTATCTTGAATTTTATTTAATAAAAATGTGCTTTTCATCAGTCATCTAATTAATGTATAGCATTTATTCTTTGCTAAATTGCTTATTCAAGTCATACAGTTTTACCAATTTACGCTTTAGTGGCTTTACTAAAATACATCTTTGTATATCCCTGCTGTTATTAATAACATTAAAGTAATTATCAAAAGAAGGCACCAAACCTGGAAGGCTATGTAGCACCATCAATAATAACATTAAATCTATTTCTATACTGTTGCTACAACTACAGATTCCATAATGTATATACCTGTCATCATTATCACCATGATATTATATATCATTTGTT
This sequence comes from Procambarus clarkii, assembly GCF_040958095.1. Classification (NCBI taxonomy): domain Eukaryota; kingdom Metazoa; phylum Arthropoda; class Malacostraca; order Decapoda; family Cambaridae; genus Procambarus; species Procambarus clarkii. Next base: position 17,048,865 of record NC_091237.1, on the reverse strand, counting down.
ATATTTCTTGAACATTGCACATGTTAGCTTTCTTCTCGTTTAGTATTAAGTATTACACCTATAAATAATCTTCATCTGAGTTAATGAAGTTTTGCCCGACGCTTTGCGTAGTCGTGGCTCATTTTATATAGAACCCCTGCACCTAAAAGTATACTTCCTTGTTTTCTGTATGCATTTTATTATGAATAGAATTATTATTATTATACTTATAATAACTGTTCAGTTTATTAGACCACGTATGATTCTCAATAACAAAAGATTTACACATTATGAAACTGATAAATAAAATACTACGGTTGTTTTAAAGATATCAGATAATAAAACACTATGCCAGTTCGTGACTGCAAGAATGTACTAATCACCAATGAATGTACTTTCCCAATCCAATGTACTTTCCTGTACATATATATACATAAATAAATAAACTACTGTGTATGCAAGACTCTAGTGTAGTATGGTAAATCTGCATAAGATAACCAGATTTGTGAAGATAATGCAAGACACAGCATTCATCTACAACATGTCAGGCCATTCTCAGAGTTAAATGATTCTAATGACCGGCCAGCTGCCCTGGTTAAACAGCTGGATATTTATATAGATATTTGTGATGGTCTGAAAGCACATTACAGTTCCAATAATAGCCTATTTATAAACTGGCAAATGAACCGGTCTTAAAATTACAAATGTTCATTTTGTATGGCTTTATAAATTGTATTAAAGCAATTCAATGTTTCAATTAAAGATGCTTACAATTTCTTACTGAAGACCTCTCCAAATCAATTTGGTGAGAATTTTCTGACATATAGACCATTAAATAATTGACCATTTTTTACTGAATATTTATGCTTTAAAAATTTCAAATTTCAAATCTTTGGATGTTTGACCTATATAGAATGTACTACAATCCTTATTAGTTGTCTACTAGTCAATAATTGCCAACCATGCCCAACACAACGGGGAAAACCAACCATACAAGAACAGAAAACCCTCTGGCATGCAGGTGAAAGGCCCCCCTGAACCCAGCTGGCTGCATGATGAAGGCAACAGGAATGGCTATTAAGGTCTGAAAACACCAAAGCACATCCTGAGAAACTGTAATCAGCAATCGTGAATGGAATCAGTTGGAAAGCCAAAACCATACAAAACAATAAGCTCCACAACAATGAGGGACAAGAGCCACCAGGACCACCAAACCCCCCACATTGAACACTCAATGAGGGTGGACATAAGCAGCCATGATCCACAAATAGACATGTATATAACCAAAGTGTACTCTTAACTAAAATGCAAAGCATTTAACATTTAAATGAGCAGCTTGCTAGGCAAGTGGTGAAAAAGCACCAGTCAAAAGACTATCAACAGGCCTCAGAGAGAACTAATAGCTTTATATTTTAGGCCTAATGAAAAGAGCCCTAGCATAATGTGTAGTCAGCATTAAAATTTTAAGTATTCATGCACCCATCCTCAAGTACAGTGGAACCTCGATTTATGAATGTACAGTATACTGAAAAATTCGTAATCTGGGGCAAAGTCAATTTCCTTGTCAAATTTGACTGTGTACGAAGTTTGCCTTGGAATACAAATGTTTGTCGATACATATAAGGGTCGGGCATGTGGGTTCTGCTGGGCGCGGCACGCTCAGTTTACCAGTGTATCTCTTTTGGTGACAATTGTGCTTGAATTCTGCGTAAAGGATGTCATTGTTTTTCAGTTTTTTTTGGTTTCTAAACATAAAGAGTTTTTATTACATGATCTCTGACTGGAGAAAATTGTGGCCTGAATGTGTTCCAGAATGAGACTCTGAGCCTGAACCTGCAGTGCCTCTTGTTGAGGAAATTGTTTCTCTGGGCCAGAAACTGGGCTTGGAGTTGAATGGTGTTGATGTGGAGGAGTTGGAGGAGGAACACAGTGAAGAACTGACCACTGAAGAACTCCTAACCCTTCACAAGAAACAGCAACAAGAGACAGCCGAGGAAATTTCTTCAGGGAAGGACAAGGCAGTAGAGGATGTCTCTTCCTCATTAATTAAAAAAAAATATCCAATATGGGAAGAACTGCAGTTTTGCTGAAAAGACTCACTCAGATAAAGCTGTAGCAGGCCATTGTTTAACATTTTTAATGACAATGTGATGTCTCACAACAGACAAGTGTTAAAACATAGGGAAAAAACAAGTATCTAAGACACATTCTTAGTAAGACTATATTCTTAGTAAGGTTGTGAGCCACAACCAGGTCCTAATGGTATACCTGCAAAACATAGGAGAGAGAGTACCACAGAAATATCATCAGTTCCTGATGTCATAAGGGAAGGGGACTCCCCTTGCAAACACTAACACCTCTTCTCCTCTCCCCTCCTCCTCACTGTCTTCTATACGCCAACAAGAGTCCTAAATGAAGGTAAGGTATAGTAAAAATATGAGTAGTATTCTGTACAAAATGTATTTTTAAGTTAATATTTTTGTGTGTGTGTGTGTGTGTGTGTGTGGAACAAATTAATTCAATTTACATTATTTCTTATGGGAAAATTTGTTATGGTTTACAAATTTTTGAGATTCGAATCATCTATTGGAACAGATTAAATTCGTAACTGTATACTTTAGTGCCAAAGAATGCAAGCTGTGTAGACCAAGTTATACCATTAACCTGTAAACTATTAATTTATCTGTGCAGTAAGTGACAAAATGCTAGTAATTATAGGTGCTTTAACCTTGTGAAATTTTAGTAATAAAAATAATAATTAAAGTATCATTACCTGGAGAGTTCTGGGAGTTCTACTCATTATTAACCTAATCCTCAATAGGATTGCTAATTTATGCTATTTTTTTTTAAGTTTTAGGACTTTCACTATGGTAGTCACTTTGAGAGTAAACATATACAATATGTTGTTACTGCAGTTTACAGTGATGAGTAAAAATATAAATAATCTTGAGGAAACTTTTTACTAACAAGTGAACAAGGTTCTTTCAGGGACCAACTGTAATAGAAATATGAGGAAGCTTAGTTTATCTAGTAAATAATCTCATTGTATACAATCTTATTCCTTCAAAGGCTAAAGTTGTTAACTATTATAATACTGTTTTGTTAAGTCAATGCTGAAAAACTAAATAAGTAAATGACCATAACTAACAAACCTCAATTTTGTGTCTAATACAATTACTTGTTTAAATTGTAAACACACAGGATTTCCATGAATTATATTACTAAACACAAGTTTTTGGCCTAAGACACAAAATTTTCACTTCATATAGACCTTTTGGAAAGTTTGATTGCTTTGTATTTTTCAGAATTCTGAGTTCTGCCCGTTCAATAATGTCTAAAAGAAGGCTTTCAGGTCGAGTCACAGACGAATCTTTTTCATCCAGCTCCACAGTACCAGAAGATGAAACATTTTCCTTTATAATAATTACACCATTGGATTTTACTCCACGAGCCATTCTTCTAAAAAAGTCTTCAAGATCTGCATCAGTTAAATGACCCAACACCCATTGACACCACACAACATCGTAAGTGTCGGGCTCAGGCGAAAAGTGCTGGAGGCCCTGACACAAACATCTGCCGATTTTTCTGGAGCCCTTGAAGTTTTCCTTTGCTCTGTCTATAAAATTTTGACACTGCTCAACAAGATCAACTTTCCCAAAATGTTTCTGCAGTAAATGTTTGGTTATTCTGCCAATTCCTGCACCACAGTCAACAGCTCGTTCATGTCCAGGAGGGTTCTTCATTTTAAATACACTTCGCAAAAATGCATCCGATCCACTAATGTCGGCAACATTAATGTGCGCAAACCCTCCTAACATACCATTGACAGTGGCAGGAATGTTGTCCCAATAAGCTGCTGCATCAGAGTAAAATGCTGGGTCCTCTTGCGCCATAGTGGCTTTTCTAGACTCTTCATCCAGCATGTCATCTTTACCATTCAACATGTCTATTTTACCTTCCAATGTGTCGTCTTTACTATCCAGGTCATCATGTAGCTCCCCAGGGCACGCCACCTCGCCAGTAGACTGGTCCATGGAGTCCATGACGGTCTAACAAACGTTTCTAAGAAGCGTCTTCCACAGACTGACAATATTCTCTCGGTACCGCTCTGCGATGCTGAACCACAAGGCAAAACTTAGAGCTATGATGAGTTCGTATAGGCGTGAGGAGGCACCATGCCTGACGGGAACTAAATTTTAGCAGCAGCAGCAGGAAGCGAGTGAGACAACGTGGACACCATCTAGTAAATAAACCAACAGACGTTACGAATCCCTCTCCTTTCGAACACACAATCATTTAAAATAGAAAACTCTAAGTTTCATATTTTTTAGCTATTTCATGTCACCAGTATTATAAAATATGATTTACATATTATAATGTATTGTAATATTTTTGATTAGGTTATAAAATTCACATACGAATCGTGCCTGTACAAAGTGACCTGCAGTTCTTGTAAACAAACACACACAGCTGATTGTGTCAGTATATCTTGCGAAAGTTTAAAAAAAATGATGAGCATTTCTATATTAAATAATATAAATTTAATTTAAAATTGTATTTTATTTGTTTGTATTTTTTACAGTCTTATAAGTCGTGTTTGTGTTTGTCCAATATTGAGAGGAATGTGTTTATGTTTGTTAAAGGTGTTTTGGTCGAGAATATTCCGTGAAGTAAACCCAAAACACGAGTGTTAGGGTCCTGTACACTCAGCTCCAAGCTCTTCCATACACCACTTATCGTAATCAGGGGCTCCGCTCTCCTACCTATCATGTCACACTCCACACTACAGTAAGTTGACTCCATGCCTTCCTTTGTGTCTATCTACACACTACATTAAGTTAAATGCACTCCTCACCCGTGTTATCACACTACACACAGTTGACCCAATGCCTCCCTCTTTGTCTAATGATATACATAGTATGTATGTCATACTACACTCTACTGTAAGTTAATTACACACCTCCCACGTGATATACTTCACACTGCAAAAAGTTAACTTAAATTCTTCCTCCATGATATACACCACACTGCAGTAAGTTAATTTAAAAACAAATTGTGATGTCACTCCTCACTCCACTTGGACTGGTCAGTAGAGCAATGGTTTAGCATCTTGCATGGCCAGTGTCCGATCCCTGGTGGCTCAACAGGATGGTCATCGTTCTATCACCCAACTCCCCTATTTCGGCTCCTATCCTGTCTTCATATTCCTTCTGTGCGCATTATAGCCATACTGGCTTGCTACTTTCTTATAATGTCCTTCCTTATTACAATAATTTTCCTGTACTCGACTACGTACAGGAAAAGATTCAGCAGAACAATAATGCAATACAGTACACTAAATTTGTTACATTAAATAACATAATGTCAAATTATCATCTTAATTTGACTGAAGGTTCCCATCTCTATGCAATATACAACTTTTATTGTGACTGTCAGAGATGGAACTATGGTTTAGTCCTGCACCAGGATCCTCACTGTGACTGTCACAAGCTGAAATATGGCTGTGTCCGCCCTGGCAGATCCCCTCAAGGTTGACCCCTCTACTAAGAGTTCTGATTAAAAATCTATAAATTGGGTCTTCTTGATTATATCACCTCATGAAAGTAAAGTTCATTCTCCAGGCAATGCTTTTTCACCCACAAGGTTATTAACCCATGAAACTGCCTACTCACCAAAGCTGTTAAGGCCAAAAGATTGTTGGGTTTAAAGTACAGCTGGAAAAGACCTTCTTTTGGGAGGACCTTCGACAAGCCACCGGCTTCCTGTCCTCGCACAGGCCACTAGTGTTAGTGGCTCTTAGGTAAACTCGGATAAATGAGTTCCATTTAAACTGGAGTACACAGTTCAACCAATAACCATAATTTTCAATTGGAGCAGCTGAAGGGTTAATGTTTAAATATCTTCAGAGTTCCTGGCATTTTTGAGGTTTTGTTCTATGTGCTGGCACCTGTACATTGTACTGACCGGGACCCTGGTGGTTGGCTCGTGGAGCAATGGTGGTGGTCATACAGTATTTCTCTTCAGCCTATTTTTTTTACTACTACTACTACTATACATTTTTTATAAACATTTTTTATCAATTTTACTGTTAATTTATCGAAATATTTTCTGTTAGTTTAAGGACTTGCCCGAAACGCTATGCATGCTAGTGGCTTTACAAGAATGTTAATTCAACTTATTTTCTATATTCTCTGTTAACCCCCCCCCCCCCCCCCCAATGTAACTTCTTGTATATAAATAAATAAATAAAATAAATAAACTGCTGCTAACAGCAGGATAATAGTAACACATTTGAAGACAAAAATTACATTTCTGTGTAATGTGTAATAACATGGATGTGTCATTTCCAAGTTAGGACAATATTTCAGTTCGCACATCATTTGTTCATTTTATACAGTATACATTCTGTATTGTAATTGGTTTTTGCAACAGTAATAACATTCTATAAAAGTTGGCTTAGTACAAAATTCTAATTTCACAATAATTTTGATTTGATTTTCATTGCAATTGGAGGTAGAAATTCTTTCAAAATCTTGGAAAGCTCTGAATAAGTTTGTACTTAAATATTTTCTTGACAGAAGTGAAGTGAACAAGTTAAATGCCGAAGGACAGACCCTCCAAGCTGTAGAGGTACAGTAATACTGTTTGTTGTAGATTTGTTTATAATTGCAGTACTGTATGTTTATTAAGAGTTAACTTTTTTGTGGCTTAGCATGTAATTTAAGCAATGTAATACTGCATTCTTTTATATGTATTTTCTTATACGGGTTTGCAAGGCAAGCTTCAGTTAACTGGATTCTGTCTTTCGGTTGCAGTTGCCAATTGCAATTACTCCAAACCCTCATGCTTCTTATCTATCCTACTCTTGACACTGGATAGGTAAAACTGCTGATCGCTGACAACTGTAAGAAAATTGTTGGGTTTCAAGTGGAATTCAAACTACAGGGTATTGTACTTTTTTCAATATTTTGGAAAACCTATGGTAATAATCAAGAGTTTATGAAATGATGCCACACTTTAGTCTGCAGATGCAATACTTGACAAGACATTAATGAAAGTACTGTACTCTTGGTGGCTGATGTTTTGGTACCTTCCAGGAAGTTTACTACCCTTGGCAGCAACCCTCAACCATGTACAGTATATAGACCATCCATTTTTAAAGATGCTTCACCAGTTTAAACTTGTATATTTTGTTCATAATGTTGTATATTGTACTGAGGATCATAAGGTGGCCACAGGAAGTTTAATGGATATCTTTCAACCTGTTTAAATATTTATCTATAGGACTGTATTGTGCAGTGTGATGACACTTGCTGCTGAAGGCGGGTCATCTCTAAAATTACTTAAGACTATAATCCAGTGTCATATCACCTGGTGTTTGAGTCATGTCGTATCACAATGTCAACATTAGGTAATCTGACACTGTTTTGTCATTTTACTTTCTTGTCTGGTTTTCTCAATTTTGGGTTAGTCTCTGACCCCCAAGCTCCTCTAGGCTCACAGAAGAAGAAAAAAAAAGGAAGATATCAGTACTGCACTCTTACAATCCACATAGGAATTTCTAGACTAAAGCTGGTGTGGGTTTTACACCTTCAAAGATATAGTATTTTGTATGTATGTATAGAAACATGCTGAACATAATGTCTAATATCATTGCTTGAATGATATTAAACAGAATTTATTCTTTCAGAATTTGAAATTTTTAATGAATCATTATTATTAAACTGATTAAATTTAGTAAAATTTATAAAGCGGGCTTCCAGGACAGTAAAATAGGAATTTCTGAGTGTACATTTAAGTAACAAATTATAAACTCTTCTTTCAGGTCATTACTTCAGAGATCAAAGTAAACCCTGAAAATCCTGAACTTTTTCTCCAGAGGGCACAGAACCTGCTGAAGCTTGAAAAGTTTAAAGGTAACGAAATCATACCCTCCTTAAGTACAGGACATTGTCTCTGACAAACTTATTTCATTTAATTTTGTACATCTGTACTTTGAGAAAATGTGTGTCTAGGTTCAGGGGGGCAGGTGCTTGGGGCTCGCCTCGCCCAACATTACAGGGGAAATGGTCAGGAGTATAGAACGGACAGTCTGGTCATGGTTGGCCCATGTTAAATACTTTAAGAAATATCTGCCGATAGTATATAAATGAAGATGCAAGATGAGGGGTGAGAGGAGGGCAGGGAGAAGATGAGGGATTAGAGGAGGGTAGGGAGAAGATGAGGGAGGAGAGGAGGTTAGGGAGATGATGAGGAAGAAGAGGATTGCAGGGAAAAGAGGAGAGCAGGGAGAAGATGAGGGCCAGGAAGAAGAGGGGGTGGAGAGTGGGGTGCCAGGGAGAAGAAGAGGGGGGGGGAGCCAGGGAGAAGATGAGGTGGAGTGGGGGTTTAGGGAAAAGACGAGGAGAGGGTTGGGACAGGAAAAAAATGAGATATTCGCTCTTCCATGGATGGTGACAGCCTTTCCCTCAAGGTGTTTTCTTGGCATAGGATTACTTTTGGTTATCCTTTAACAACAATGGTGAATGTGTACATGTACAATTGTGTGTTTAGATTCTGTTACACAGCACCAGTTAGAAAACATGATACATGCACAATGAATGAATATTTTACAGCACTAAGATCAGTTTTGCATAACTGGTGACATTATCTAGTCACTTGAAGGCCATGACTAAGACCAATAGGTTTGTTTTTACTCCTTAAATAAGCATTCTTAATTTCATATTCTTAAAGCACTCTTGTAATCTAAAACAGAGTATTGTCTCAACTTTAGTGTAGTCATTCAGTGTCTTGCAATTTGCACAACTAGGCTCTTAAATTATCTTTTATCATCTTAAACCATAACATTTTATCAGAGGGTTAAATTTTTGGTAATTAATGTAAATGTTATTCATAACTTGGGCAAACTTCTGAATCTGGTTGGCAATAAATTATGAAATTGGTAACATTGAGACAAGTGATAGAAATCTGTGTCTGTATATAACTAGAGGCAAGCAGTGACGCAGCTCGAGCACTGGCTCTGGGCGCAGGTGCTGAAGCTCACTTGGTGCATGGCAAAGCTCTCTTTAACTTAGGGGAGTATGTGGAATCTTTAGAGACATTCAACAAGGGCAAAGCCAAAGCAGGTATGTATGTTTTTTTTTTTTTTAAGCTTTAATGTTGAGTATCTATCTGGTTTGTGTTTTTTAAATACAATTTTTTTCCTACAAGCTTGTGGGTCACAGCTACAGTTTATTAAGAACTATTTCATGATTTTTTAATTTAGTATATTTTGGTAATACAGTTGGCCACGTGCTATCCGAACCCCTCGGGACCGAGACTGAATGTGTTGGGTAGACTGAAGTGGAGACTAATGGTGAAGAGGCAACCTCGGTAGACTGCTTTTCACCATGTACCTAATGCAATTGCAGACTTTAGAGCTCTGAGCCATCCATTAGTGTATGAACACTGCTCAAGTGGCACTGTGTATGGTCACAGTGCAAACTAGTTCTGTCTTTATTCCACATTTTGATGTAGACTACTACTACCTGCCCCACCAGTTTTCCAAACTTTTTTTTATTCAAACAAACCCCAATCGGATAATAGGCATTCGTAAAGCACGTGGCTGACTTGTAAATTTGTTTCTAAATATAAATGTTAATCCATTTAACAGTATGGTATCTTTCTTTCGTATTGTACTGTACTATATTTTAAGGTTTCGTAACATTATTCTAATAAGTTTCTTTCAAATAGAAGATTAATATACAATATAAAACTATTTTAGATACCTAAATTAATCCAAAATATATTAACCAAAAGTTTTATTTATTGAACTGTGCAGGATCAGACTTAGGGGGGTTTGACCAGTTTGGGCAGTGGACAGTCTGGTGTGAAGAACGCATCAAGAAGTTAGGGATTAGTGATATCTCTTCAGAAGCTGCCAAGAAGGTTTCAGGTGAGAAGTAATATGTTTGTATCAATATTTGTTGTTTGATTTTGCAACTGTTGTTTGTATGGTCATATGTACAAAATAAGTGAAAATCTAGTGTGTACAAAGCACAGGAGATATCTTTTTTTTTTAAATACACTAGTTTAATTGAAGGATTAAAAATTACTCAATTCAATAATTTAAAATACCATGTGTATATTTTGTACATGAATCTTCAAACACAAATGAATAAAAGATTCAATGCATGTTTAAAAAATGTATTAATTATTTTCTAGTGTATTTGATGAAGTCAGTGGTGAAAAAGTTATGATATTAGTGTATATACCTTGACAAGTATTATTGCTATTGCCACTACATCCACTATCACTACTACCTCCCAGTATTATCACTACATCCACCATCACCACTAACCTCACCATCATCGCTAGCACCAGCTGTAGCATTTTACCAAATTAGCCACATTCTCGATGACCAATAATTATATAGGACATGTTATATCCAACATGTAACAGTTGGATACATGTTATCACAGTGGACATGTTAACCCATTCTGGGCAGTGCCCATCTAGATCCGACTTCTCTCCCCATATGTCTATCAAGCTTATTTTTAAAGCTAGTTAATCTTTCCTCGTGTGGGAACAACACTAACATCAGGAATTAATCTAGTCATCCTATTTTGGATTTTCTTGAGGGAATTGAAGTACAGTTTAATATGGATGGTGTAGTATAAGTAGGGCCTCACCGAGGACAGATATAACTGGAGGATAATGTTTCTGCATTTAAAGTAACACTTCTGGTTATAAACTCAAGCATTGTATTTGCTTTGTTACACAAGTTGATACACTGCTGCCTAGGTTTTGGATTACTGCCAATCATGACCCCTTGGTCTCTTTCACAGCCCGATTTTCCCAGATTTGAATCATTCATCCATTAGATAGTGATATTGTCATTTCCCAAATTTAGGACTTAGGCCTTATCAGTGTAGAACTGCATCTGCCACTTTTCTGCTAATTTTTTCAGTGTGATGAAGTGTTTAGGAAGTTCTTCCAAGTCCGTATTCAAGTTTACTACTTGCTCCACTTTTGTATCATCTGCAAACTTACTGATATTACTGTTCACCCCAAGATCTAGGTTACATACATTAGAGACAACAAGACCCCAAGTCAGACTACTAGACCACTGGGAACACCACTAGTGACATATCTTCACTTAACTTTTATTCAATTTGATAACTTTCTGCTTCTTGTCCTTCAACTAAGCTCTGAGCCAATTGAGAAGATTCTCTCTAATCCACTTACCTTCCTAATCATCATCCTGTGAAGTACAGTTTTAAAGGCCTTACAAAGGTCAGGGTAGTTTAGTTAAGTTCATATAGTATTATGCATCTCGTACTCATCCTGTGGGTGGCAATGGAAAAGGTGACAGGCACATAGAATGGCCTCGGGAATTGAAGCCCAAAATTCATTTAGCTGAGCAAGTTAGTTTTGATAACTAGTTACACAGTTTAATGTATATATCAATAATAGGTTTGAGAATGACCACAAATACAGTTCTAAGCTAAGCAACTTAAATTTGCATACATCAAACCCCACATAAAACAAAGGCACCAAAACAAAAATGAAGAAAGTAGAGATTTGATACACAAAAAAATCCCATAATGGGGGAAATTTATCTACCAGGATCAATTATAGTAACAAAACCTGATGGCATTGGGTGCCTTGGCAGTTTTTTAAACAAAAACCTGAATTCTTTCCATATTAGCATCTATCACTTTCCTGTTTCTTTACTTCTTTCATGTGTTTTATGCTTACTGAGTCAATCCAAATTCTAACAAATCTTTTTCTCAGTTCAGTCAATTAATCATTACTTCACTCATATGGTAGCAAACATTGTTGAATTCTTTGGCAAATGCTTTAGATGTTTCTTCAAAATCTTAAAATCTTAAAACAAAATTTAAGATTTTATAATGGCCCATCTCATCAAAAAAGGGAAGCTTCTTGAGCGAATATATCAAAGATTATAAGTACCATACATTGATTAACTTGTACGATTTGTATGATATTCTTAGACACCATACAATATTTCTGATGTGTGTGTATTTCTCCCAGGAAACACCATGGAAAAACCAGAAGTTGCCCCAAATACTATGCCAGTACCAAAAATAAAGCACGACTGGTACCAGACGGAATCACACGTTATCATTACTATACTTGTCAAAAACTTGAAGAAAGAAGACGTTAAAATAGATTTCACCGATAAGACTGTAAGTAATAAGTATATAATTGGTTTTTCTTTACACCATCAGTTTGAGCTGTAGTACTTGGTTGCTTCCTAAGGCAAGATCTTACTGGTGGTTCTTTAGTTAGGATCTGGAGTGGTCAGTGCAAGTTGATTTCCATGCCAACTCAAGAGATATCCTTCTACATCCCTGCTGGTGTTACTGGGCCTAGAGAGACATCGGAATGATTCGTTCATCTTGGAATGATTTCTAGAACCTCATTTCCCAAACATTTAAGCCTTTCCAAAGGACACTTTACATTGTGAAAATTGCCAAATAACACTCGTGCTAACATGGCCCACCTCGCTGCTAACCCTGACTACAGCCAGGTAGTGGCATCTGTACCACTGCAGGATTGCTTGTCTTAAGCATAATCTTTTTTTTTTTTTTTTTTCTCCACACAAAAGAGTTCTTTCATTCTTGTTCTGCCACTAGCACGCATATCGTTTCAGTCAAGTCCTTAATCCTAATTGTGATACAAACACACATCTCCAGGAAGCAGCCCATAGCAGCTGTCTAACTCACAAGTATCTATTTACTGCTAGGTGAACATGAGCATCAGGGTGAAAGATAAACTGCCCATTTGTTTCCGCCTGCACTGGGGATCGAACACGGACCCTTAGGACTATGAAACCCCGAGCACTGTCCACTCAGCCGTTAGGCCCCTTAGTCAGGTTCCTCCTGACTGGTCCTCAATTTAGTAGAGTGTAGATAGAATTCAATTGAGTAATTAATAATTATCCTTGGAAAATTTTCTTTCATTGTGTAGTGGGCTTTGGATATAAGTATATTTTTATGTGTATGTATAGGTCAGTTGTGTGTCCTGACTAATCAACACATTCCTATAGTTCTGGTTAAATGGGTAGTAAAGTACCAGTTAGGCTGCCTGGCCACCTAATCAGACCACTACCAGCAATAGTATCACAAATACAACAGAGTTCCCTGATCAAAGCTACAATACCTCAAACTTTTTATTAGTGCATCTGGTGAAGGTTTGGCAGTTTAGGGCTAGATTTCAGTTACCAGTTAAGGGGCCTGGCAGCTGAGTGAACAGCACTTCAGATTCGTAGTCCTGAGGTTCTGGTTTCTGTCCCCGGTGGAGGCAGAAACATATGGGCAGAGTTTCTTTCACCCTGATGCTCTTGATACCTAGTAGTAAAATAGGTACCTGAGAGTTACAGTTGCTGCGGGCTGCTTCCTGAGAATGCGTAACGAAAAGGAGGCCTGGTCGAGGACTGGGCCGCGTGAACACTAAGCCCTGAAATCATCTCAAGATAACCTCAAGATAGATAACAAGTAAATGACTTGTTGCATCCTATTGAATTATTTTTAGTGCACAGTGGTCTTGTTTTTTTTTTTTATTTATATATACAAGAGTTCATACATTCTTGTAAAGCCACTAGCACACAGTGCTTTGGTCAGGTCCATAATCTTAATTTTCCCTGGAATATGACCCGCCAAATCGTTTAACCACCAAGTACCCATTCACTGCTGGGTGAACAGAGGCATACAGTTAAGGATTAGCACTAGTCAAACCTCCCTGGCCAAGATACAGACCCAGGCCAAATCTCTCGCGAAGCGTGTATCTAACCACTACGCCACGGGGAAAAAGCTTATTTTTATATACTGTATTGTTTATAATGATTTGTGTGTGTATGTGTGTGAGTTTGATTTTTTGTTTGTCCCTTGATATTTTTCCAATCTTACAGTTCAGGGCTGGTAGTGCATAGCAGTTGCCTAGGTCACTGAATTCACAGTGCTTTGAGACTTAGCCCACAGAATTCAAGGGACCAGTTCAGAAAAGTGTGGTTTATTATACTCAACTTCCTATTTTTTGTTTTCTTTTTTTTAGGTAAGTGTATCAGCACCATTGCCTTCTGGATCAGAATATAGCCTAGAGTTGGATATGTGTCATCCGATTAACCCATCAGGGTCTTCATTCAGAGTTGTGCCTTCTAAAGTAAGTTCTCGGTGAATTGACTGATTTACTTTAATTTCATTTATTTTTAAAGGCTTACAAGAAAGTAACACTGGGTCAACAGTATGTTTATATGCCACTAGCACACTACATTTAGACACCTTATTAGTTGAGGTATACTTTGAGAATTTGTAATGCTTTGCAAGTTAACTTTAGTCAATTTTAATTCTTAGAATATATACTGCACCTACACATACCTACAGTACAAATCAGTTACATGTCATCCTTTGCTGACGAGGCCAAAATCAACATAAAAATCACAAAAAAAAAAAACAAAAAAAAAACAGATCAACAGTCTTCTACTGGGCAACAGAAAATAACATGATTTGCAACAATGATAAATTCTAGATACCCGTACTGTACTTACATCTGTATAAAATAGGATGAGTGTCTGTCTCTGCTCTAGGTTGGAGGGCAGATGCTTGGAGCTAGCCTCATTGATGCTTGAATGATGACTGTTGGGTGTGAGAGGACTGTCACAGGTGGATTGGGGTAGGCCCCCAATGACTCCTTTAGAGGACTTCATCTCCCATAGTACCTTTTTGTGCAGTCTGTGAAGTTTTATCATTTTTCTAATGTTACAGAATTAGATACTGTATTGACATGCAAAGTATAGATAAATGCTGAATTGCTCTAAAAATACTTTAGATGCTACTACACTCCTCAAAACTTAAGGGGTGATAGAAATATCTACAGGTTATGGAAAAAAACATCTTTATACAATGGGAGTAAATCTCATAAAGGAAACGTTGTTTCAAGAGGTAGATATAAGTACAGTGTATTTACATGCACCTCTCAAAATTAAACAATGCTTCCATTTCCAGTGAGATTCTCTAGTTTAAGTTTAAACAAATGTATACAGTATTCTATACACACAGAAATCCCTATAGTGTGATATATCACGTGGTATATAATAGTGATATATATTGTGGATACGTTTATACAGTATTCTCTGAGAAATGTTCATATCTGTTTTCAGATAGAAGTGAAATTGAAGAAGGCAGATGGTATTCGCTGGACAGCACTTGAGGGAGATGGTGCCACTCCGAGTGTCAAATCGAATCCAACAGGTGATTGTTATCGATAGTATTTTTGTATTCTTTTTTTCTTATCTAGCAGCGACATCTTTTAAATGCATAACAAAATATTTGGGCATCAAATTGCCTCCCATTTACTTTCTATGAATTGTTTGCAGTTCTATTTTTATTTGAAATTATGATAGGTAATTTTCTTAATGTAAATGAACTGTAATTGAACAATCTAAAGAGTATACTTAATTAGGTGTGAATTGTAGTGTACAATAGAGATAATAGAGATAAAGGTGGAATGATATTGAAATATGTAATGTATAGCTGTGAGAGAGTACCAGTAGTGTGTGATGGTCACCCATTCTTAAAATACTATAATGGAGCCATGTAACCTTGCTGGCTATAGGAAGGTTGCATCATGAGCAGATAGATAAGACTTACCATTATAAATACAGTACTCTTATAGAAAATTTTAAGTACATATTTGCACTCTTCTCAGCAGCATCCACAGATGGAAAAATTGCATCCTATCCATCTTCTTCAACTAAAAAACATGATTGGAACAAATTGGAAGCAGAGGTGAAGAAGGAGGAAGAGGAAGAGAAGTTGGAAGGGGATGCTGCACTAAACCAGCTCTTCCAGAAGATTTATGGCCAGGGTTCAGACGAGACACGACGAGCCATGAATAAATCTTTTGTAAGTACAGTACTACGCTGTCCATAAAGAGGAATGTCAGACACATATAGGAATATTTGCAAGGGAAAAAGCAGAGTATGTTTGTGGGTTTAAAATCCTAATTAGCTATATTTATGAATACATCATAATTTTAATATTTTTTAGTAATCACAATGTTGGTATTTTGTTTGGTGTACAATTAATATCTTATTTCTTACTGTGTCTACTTGAGAGCTGATTTATGATTGTTCATTGCTACACTTTTGTTTGTTTGAGCTAATACAGATAATTTTGTAGTGTTTAAAACATTACAACTTAATTACAGAACAGTTGTGAACAGAACTTGGTAGTGGGCATCTGTGCATAAAATGTACAATGCCACTGTGTTGTACATACTGTTTTTGTCACTTATGAGTGCTCTTAAAGTTTTGTGGTAGCAGAGCACTGGCCTTTGAAGCTATTTTAGTGCAAAAGTGAGCTTAGAGTAAGTACTTTGCCAATCTGATCTGGAATCAACTTTTTATTTCTTGTGTACTCAATTTTCAGTATTTATAAGAAAGTTTTCTTATAAATATTGGAAGTTTTCTGGAGAATATTGAATGATGAAATGTGGACTTTCTTACCTGTCAATGTTTCTGAGGATCGTCTTTCCCACGGCCAGGTCTCTATCCAGGCCGCCTGGTTGATGGTCTGATAAACCAGGCTGTTTGATGCGGCTGCCAGCAGCTTGACATACGAGTCACAGCCTGGTTGATCAGGTAACCTTTAAAGGTGTTTGCCAACTTCTCTTTTGAACACTGAAAGAGGTTGGCCAGTTATGCCCCATATGTGTAGAGGAAGTGTTGAAGTCGTGGGCCCTGATGTTGATCGAGATCTCTATCACTGTGCCAAGTGGCATTATTTTGCACATCCTGCTATGCCTCTTGTGGTGTTATTTCTGAGTGCAGATTTGGAACTAATCCTTTTAGTCCCTACTCCAACAAGTTGTAGAAAGCATCGTTGAAACGGTTGGAAGTTGGGAATTTGACATGAATGTCTCCATTTGACATGTTTTAGTCATAGGTTTTTTATAAGGGCATGGCAGGTACACCAAACGTGTATCTGGGATTGCCAAGTCTAGCATCCTTTTATCTTGGTTTTCATGGCATGTTAGTTACCTGGATCATACCTGGAGTTGGTTTTGGGAGTTCTTCTAGTCCCCAAGCACAGCCTGGGGCCCAGGCATGACTTATGATAACTTAGTCTAATACTGTTCTGTGGAGCAGCTTACAGGCCCACCAACCAGTATAACCTGGTTGGATTGGCATTTCTTGCAGGAAACCGTTTGTTTTTTCTTGAAAACGGCGACTTTTGTTTAGGCAATATTTCTTATGTTTACTAGGAAGATATTGAACAGCCATTCACCTCTGTTCATACAGTGTTCTCTGATTGTGGCACTGGCTCTATTATACAATTCTTACAGTATTGTTTGCTGCAGTATATTTTCACTGTGCAAATTTGGGACCTGGCTTTCCAGTATTTTCCATGCATATATTGCTTGATACTTTTCTCTTCTCCTTGCCAGAGTACATTTTGAGAGCTTTGAAACAGTTCCAATAATTTAGGTGCTTTATGATATGCATGCCATATATGTTCTTGTTATTCCCTCCATTTCAACGACCTCACCTGCTCTAAAAGAAGCAAGTATTGAACAGTACTCAGGGTTGTATAGTAAGTGATTTGAATAGTATGAGCATCTTGATGGTATACCTTGTTGGTGGGTGCAGCATGGTGCCTCCATCCAGGCTCACAACTTGATTCTTGCATGTGCAGGGTGTGATGGTTTTATTTTTTATCCTGAAGGCCACTATTGCTGCCTCTGATACTCTTTTTTTTCATTTGTTTAGTGTGGAATCGATCCTGGTTGAACCCCCTTCCTGTTGTAGTGTATGGTGCTGGCTCATTAGAGCTCCTTTCCTCTTCTTTGAGAAGAATATTGAACTTAGTACCACCTTCAAATTTTTGTAGTCATGTGAAGTTTTGAAAAAAAAGGAGGTAATGGAGGAACCTGGCTTCAAAAATGTATTCTTTGGGAACTTGCATGAGATTAATGACTCCAATTGGGAAAGATGAAAGGTTTGGTTCAATAGGAATTGTTAGAGAATCCCTGGATAAAATTCAGAAATTAACGGTGGAAAACTGTTTACTAGAAATGGGAGGAAATGTTTGAGGCATGACAAAAAATAAACTTTAGTGTGTGTGTTCCAACAAATTGAGTTCACGGCACCAGATGCATTACATATACTGAGTCATACCTTAAAGTACGTAGATGTGTCTCAAAACAAGGTGAAAAAAAAAATCACCAGAGAGAGATTGTATGCAGATTAAATCTGCTATCCAGTATAGATTATTTTTCATAGATATCTATGCCAACGAAATTGTCCCTATTCATAACATGACATAGAAAATCCAAAGACATGTTGACTAGTGTGGTAGCTAAATTGCTGGCTTGAACAGATGATTAGAATGAAAGGGTGGAACATCTTGAAAGAAATGCCATAATATCTAACTTGGACAGGAAGTTTCATGGCTTAGTAATTACTAAACAGTAATTAGTTTTCATAAGAATTACCAAGATACAGTATAGTATGAGAGATGGGCAGATTGCATCTATCTGACTGGACCTAGTAAAGACTTTTGGCTTTACCCTTCAAACTTCTGTCACTCCTCTAATGTACAGAACTTAAGAAAATATACTGAAAAGAATAAGATGCCCTTCAAACTTACATTAATTCTAGACAATTCATTCTCATAGTCGTCATGGCTAAAGTAATTTAATTTGGATAAATGCAACATGGTGTTCAGGATCAACTGGACCAGGACACATACAGCTGATACAATATATATTAAGACACTACAGGACATTTCTGATAAGTAACAAGATTTTGGAGTGATCTTTGAAAGTAAGCTGACATTAGGGTAGCAACAGCATACATGGAATACATAATATGTTATACTGTAGCCAAACAACCAATACTTGACTCAAGTCCATTACATTCAGTGGTCAACTCCACAGGAGCATTCATAAATTTTTACATGCTGTTCATTCAAAACGGAAATTTACTTATATAAATTAACATATAATAGCGCTCTGTGCATATATAGGCATAGGTTAGGTTAGGTGTTTAGGTTTCGTTGGCGATTATTTGTATTTGTAGTATGTGGGTGAAGCATTTACAGCGTTGTGGTTCGAACAAAATTCGTCAGGGAAGCACTTGTTCCGGAAGTGTTTGAACGTCAACAGCTGCGAGTTGTGTGTAAACCGTTTTTCATTCATAAACAGGGGGGTTGGCGGGTGCATGAAATCACTTTGGGGTCTTTGTTTCAAGGACGGGCTGAGGCAAAACAGAAAAGGTTCAAATATGTGCCACTGAATGACTCCTGGGTCTTACAACAGTCTCTTGATGAAAGATTGGGGGGCACTAACCATGTAAAATTTAAATAGTTTGTGATCACTGTATAAAAAGATTGATGGATATAAAAAAAATAGGACATTGGTACAAGTTAAGAAAAGATAGGTGCCGTTAAATATTCTATTTTGTTGTGAAGAGTGCAGTAGACATAAAATAAGTTGCCAGAGTGGGTTAGTATCATTGGTGGCTTCAGACATTTCTGACAAATGGGGAAGATGACACACTGAGCTTAGCTCTTCCATAATTACTTGGTACCTAATTAATTATAGGATATGCTGTAGATAATTCTTATTCAAATTTTGTTTGCCCCCCCCCCCTCTTTTTTTTTTTTTTTTTTTTTTTTTACTCGTCCCCTCGTAGCTTTCAACTTGCTAATTGGGCTCAATTAACATTTCCAGATGGAATCAGGTGGTACAGTCCTCAGCACAAACTGGAAAGAAGTAGCTGGTCAGAAAGTGGAGGTAAAGCCTCCGGATGGCATGGAATACAAACAGTGGGATCAGTGAAACGCGAGCAGGAGTGCAGCCAGTGTTGCACTGGACACACCTACAAAATATTAAGAGATTGCTGGAATTCATAGCTATCCAATTTTTGTTGTTAGGTGTGCTGCACAAACTTCTTTTTTCTTTTTATATACAAATTTGAATGTGAAATGCTCTTGAAGTTATTCAGTATTTGTGTATATTGTATTGATATGTTATGAAAGTTGAGCTAGAATATACAATTCAGTCAACATTAAATCATTTTATTTGCATGACACCTTTATCAGTGCTGAAAACCGGTTTGCTACATAACCATTTTGACTGGTATAATAAGTAATTTAGCATTAAGCTGTCACCGATATATTTACTGTTAAATACAGAAGTTCTTCCTGGGAATGATACAAGTGAGCTTGAGTATATCAACTCAGTACCAGAATATTACTCATACTCTAATTATTAAAAAACAAATGGCTATTCATACTTGTGAAAGCTTTTGGTTTCAAAATTTAACTTGCTGTTTTAGCTAAATATTTAACTCATTACATGTAGATAATACTTTAGTTCTGACTTTTCAGATATTCACTTCTCTTGGTAATCTCCAAATGGCTGTTAATAAAATTTAAGCATAAAGTAAATTACATTCCAGTTGGAGGATGTTCCACACTAAAGTTTAATTTATTCTGCTTTAAAGTGTTAAATTGTTGCCATAAATACTAGTACAGGTAATGATAGTTTTACATGGTTTAAATGCTTGTTTAATATAAAAATACATGTTTTTGCTATCGTGTTGGTATTTACTATATTCAGTTCTTTCCATTACATATCTAGTGCATCTTAATTAAAAGGCTGAATATATTATCACATTTATAAAGGCAATACAATACAGTATTGTAAATCCAAGTCACACTACAGTAATTCTGATTAATTGGGACTGGATTCCATTTAAACAAAAAATGTTTGGCAAAAATGAAAAAGTGAATAAATGTACAAAATTACATGCACTAATATAACGTGTGTACATTCAGTACAGTTAAATCCCAGTTTAACATGGAGATGCATTCCAGAAAACATTTTGCACTTCAGTGTCCCAAAGTAAATCATTTAAACTTAGAAACAATGTTTCAAGAAAATAAAAAATTGTTAGACAAACTAATGTTGGTGCAATAAGGAAATAGAAAATTAATTAAACTGCATAAAATTTTTAAAATATTAACTTGGGCAACAAATTTAGAGTAATGTTCAGTAAAAGTTAAAACAAAACAAAAATATATATATATAATTATATTTTACTCTGACATTAAGCACAAAATCTGTGCTATTTATTTTGGGACATGAATAACCTTCACTGTTGATACAGTATATAAAAAAGTATTACAGAAAATATATACTTTGCATAAACATTTAAAAGCTTAAAAATATCACATGGAAAAGGCAATATAACAAAAATAAAACAATTATAGGAACAAGGTACAGCCTTTTAGAATTACCAGGTGGAATTTCATGTGTTACATTAAGATAATGGCACCTTAAACTTCACTATACCCAGTATTTGATATTGAAGGCAACAAGAGAGCCATAGTGATCTCATCCCTAGCATAAATAACATCTGGTACTGTATTGATTCTCCATGCTACTAATGATTTGATTAATTGGGAATGTGTATTTTCTGTGGTTCACAATCCAGACTAATTGCAGACAGCCACTTTGTGCAAACTTTTTATTTTATTTTATTTTTTAAATGTTGTTCTAGTCTCAGTGGTTATAAACAATTATTTGACTTTTCAAGAAATGCCTTCTAGTGATGTCATTTTTCACAAATAAATAGAAATGATTTTTGTTTGATTTTAACCTTGTCACAAGTTATTGCATTGTGTTCAAGATCCTACATGAAATCACTTCCTCCAAATCTACCTATGCCTTGACATCTATTTCCAGCAGACACTTTGCTCCAGAAGTAATTATCAAAAAGAGCCGAGCCTGGAAAACTAGCACTACAGCACAGCATAATGTCTGTGTTCTTACAGAGGACCTACAATTGCTCTTTGTAATAGCCCATGTAGTTACCCAATAAGCCAACAAGAAGCAATAATCAAAAAGAGGTCACCAAACCAAGGAGATTATACAGCGAGCCAACCAAGACGCTAGTTACGCCAAGCAACAGCCTGTTGGACCAAGTAATCACAAGTCGAGCCTCAGGCTGGGCTAGGGGAGTAGAACAACTCTCGGAACCCTCTCCAGGTAGTGGCCGAGGTAGCGATAATTACTTTGTGCTATCATAATCTTGCGTCGGGTTATTGTCCTATCCAAACAACACTTGCTAAGTGGGGTCTTGCATCAAATTCACATGATGGAAAACTATGAAGCAGCTCTACCCTAGAGATGGTGTCAAGAATCATTGATCCAGGAAATCTTATAGGGAGTCATGTGAGAGCATTATGGGGAAAATGGTTTCGATTTAAATAAATTAGTTACATATGCTTTCAATGTGTTAACCTAAGGGAACTGTGTGTAATACTGAGTTCAGTATCACTGTCCCAAAAGTTAAACAAATTTGGAACTTTTCTCCTGCCGCTTGTAAGGCCACAGATTGATTCTCGCTGAATACACATGATTACACTTTTTGGCACTGGCAAACCACAAGGGAAATCAACTGATATTTGATTATTATACTTACAAAACACCTGCAGGCAAAAATGTGAGTGATGCACAGGAATATCTTGACACAGATTTGCAAAAGATCGAAGTACAGAATACAATAATATGTCGACTATCAATCCCAGCAAAAGATAGCACAATAACAAATGACAATATAAACAATGTAATCATTTACATAACTGGTCCACTTGTAAGGAACGAGATTGAAAGCCGTACCCTAAAGTATCGCTAACAACACCCACTCTTACTTTCTTATAAATAGTGGAAGTGCAGGGGTCTATATAGTAATAGTCACCAGTTCTAACTACATGGGACTAGAAATACACCTTGGGGGTACAGGTACAATTTTACAAAAAGGATTTTATTTAACAAACACCAGATTTCCCCACACTTCTTAGAACAGGGGGGGGGGGGGGGTACTTGGATCCACCACAGGATTGATACAGACAAAAAAAGGGGGGGAGGAGGGTCCTTCTCCCTCTACAACCTGGGACTTAAGGTCATTACTCTATTCCACTCCTCTTAGGTCACTACAAAGGGCCGGGGTTTACAAATGAATCTACAAAATAAATGTGGATAATCTCCCCATGTGACACACAGCTGAGCACATACACCTGAATTAACAACACACCACTCTCCCTACACACAAGGTTCCAAAAATCCTTATTTCCAGTAATTCCTATCTCAAAGAAAAGGGGAAGCACCGCTATAAACATCTATAATACTGCACTTATCGTGTTTGTTGGAGACCATCCACGACACAGGTCCGGTTGTCACTGTCTCTCTCTCCCAAGTGACTGACAGGGGCTTGCCCATGTCCCTGTCTGCCTGGTTCCAATAATGTCCCCTCCCTATACATGTCACACACATTTCCCAATACTTCATTTATATGTCTTATAATGTTTCTGGCTGTTTTTCTATATTTAACTGTTGTTTCTCTTATATTTTCTTGCATTGAATCTGCTTTTTCTTCAACCATTTTATTCCTTTTGTTTACATTGGGTCATTTTTTAGGGGATTACATTTTCCTGTTGAGATGATGCTATGTGCATCTGAAAGGGGTCGAGTTCCAGACTTTTTTTTCAACATTTAACAGTGCTATTTCTCCCTACACAAGGGTCTCTCTCTTACATAATACTCTGCTATTTCTCCCTACCTACCTTGAGGCTACCTTGAGGTGCTTCCGGGGCTTAGTGTCCCCGCGGCCCGGTCGTCGACCAGGCCTCCTGGTTGCTGGACTGATCAACCAGGCTGTTAGACGCGGCTGCTCGCAGCCTGACGTATGAGTCACAGCCTGGTTGATCAGGTACCAGGTTGATCCCTATACAAAGGTCTCTCTCAATAGCACTTATATTTCTCCCTACACAAGGGTCTCTCTCTTACACACTGACCATGTACTTTAGCATGTACAAAATACTCTAGTCCACTCTGAGACAGTAAATTAAATACAGTTAAATACAATCAAGCATAGACTATCCAAATGTGAAATAAATACTTAACACAAGTAATATAACACTGAACACTGCAGTCAAGAATTATCCTGTGTGATCCTATGATCAGACAATACACCTAACTGAGCATTACCACACAGGGCAAATGACCTGTCAGAGCAAGCTGTTACCTTGGCTAGCAGACGACCATCTGTTACAGACATTGGTGGTCTCACTTTAGCCAGGCAGTCTATTCCAAGAAATCAATCACTAGGTAACAAGTAACAAATGAAAATAATAGCTTGTGTGCCAGACTTCTCAAAGATCTGGGTTCCAGGCTCATTGAAACAAGGAAATAGAGCGGCAAGCTTCCTTTTCCAGCGCCTCAGCATGGCAATCCAGAGGGAAAATTCCAACTGCATCCTCAGTTTCTGCCCAGCATTGATGTTCAAAGAAATCTACAGCCTTTAGGGAACAAACTCCCTATGCATTCCTCTTAATGTTCACATTTAGTTGTGTATTCTTGCATAATGAAGTATTGTACATAAGAAAAAAGGTGTGGTAGGAAAAGTCAGTACTCTTATGTATTTAGTCAAACAAGAAGTTTCTCCGATTGCTTTTTATATCCTTCTCTGGGATTATGGGTTCCATAATGTCTTGGTCCCATAGAATGTTTGATCAAGAATGCACGAACAGGCCGGACTGCCTTAGTGTTAATAGTGGAGACATAATATCCAACTCTCACATTTAACTGTACAATAACAGCAAAGTTTGTAAAACAAATAATTTAAGTAAAGAAAATCCTTGACACTCACCACCTTGTATTACACAAGATAAATGCATGGCTCGCTTGAGTGATAGGACAGTCCAATTATTTTAGCATGGAAAACCAGTATTTCTAACAGTGGCAATAATTGAAATAATTTGTGGCAATGTTAAAATTTATGTTGTTAAAAACCATATTTTAATGTGTGTAGAAGTATTTGTCAACAGACTGCTCCAAGTCATCAAATAACCAAACAGCTAAGCTGTATGTCAAACTGTAATTTTGGCCAGATTATCCGTAAAATTGAGTTGCCGAGATCAAAATCAGTAAGCAATCTGTGTGTGAATCATACACTAATCATGAACACTTGTGAAATATGACACTTCACTAAGATCAGGACCTACTAATGTAAATATTTTGTTGTATCAAAATGATAGAATAAATACCCATTATTTCAATAAAACTTTATTTAATAATACTTAACAGTCACAGCTGCCTTTTGTAACCTATGGCACAAAATGACTTCAGGTTTTTGAAATGGTAACTAATCTTTTGGAACCCAGACCAATTAAATGCACAAATTAAACATCTGACCAGACTTACAACATGACATTTTCTGTCCTCATACACCCAAATGTTCATATTTAATAGAACTTTAGAAATCAAGGGTACATATTTAAATGTATTACAAATATGTGAATTTTACTTCACTATTCAACCCAACCATCAACATAACTTTCTGGGCTAAGCCTATGACCACCTAGACCACATGTTCCTGGAGAAAATTTAAAGTCAATAAAATTTTAGCAACTATTTATACCGGTGTGAAAAAACAGCCATTATCTGCCTGAGCCTCTGGCACTTTTGGAAAACTTCATTATGAAGTAAACATGATTGACTACTACTAATAAAATACGGCTCAGGAAAAATCTACGGAGTATAATCCTTAACAAAGCAAGCTTGTAGTTCCTTTAAAGATTAATGGAATTTATATCTGCAACTAGTAACAAGGAAAATTTATGTACCTATCCACGAGGAGACTAGCATTGAAATTCAGTTACAGTTTTTCACGAGATTCTAAATTATGTACCGACAAATTCCGTCATGGCAACAATGAAACTCTTCAACTACTAAACTATTTATCATAAATGTTTGGAGCAAGTCTAATCAGGATAGTTACCATCTATATACATTCTATAATATAAACATACATAAATATATATTATATAACATACATTATATAATATACATCAATATACACATTTTCCTCTATTTAACTTACTTGATATCTCCATATTTGCTCTCTTCAGGGTTTGAGGGATAGTACCACTCAAGGAATTGAGTGTTTAAAACAGTCAAAGCATTTAGTGTAAAATCTACATGCTGGGTTGAGCATTATGCATCATCACCTGCTTGCCCTGAGAAATGTATGTCAGGATATTAAGATAAAAATTCTGTATCATACATTAGCATAACAAACATAAAACAGTGGAAGGCACAATGGTAGAATTTGTTTTTAATTTGTAAACTCAACATTTTCAAAAAGCAAGCAGAAGAATCTGATCTAAGTGCATGACCTAAGTGGTCCAGCAGGACTAGTTACCTCAGCATCATGAAAGCAAGTTTACTCTAAGCTTCTCCAATGGCAATTTTTGTTTAATTCTAAATGGTATATACAGTGTAACATTTTAAAAGCTACCATTTTAAGTTAAGGTTAATAGATCCTTTTAGGAAAGAATGGTTAACTTGTCTTTTAAGAAGAAAGTGGCTCAGGGCTATGTTAATATCGCATAGTGCAAGTGACTATTTTCTAAAACCTTAATGACCAAGGGGATAGGTAGTGAAGTCCCTAATATAAATTTAATTACAGAAATACTAATATTTAGGAACTATCTTCATTAAATGTTAAATATTAAAGAGCAAAATAACCTACAATTTATAGAACCCAACATCAAATCAATAATTAACAATTAAGCTTCACAAAACAGACCACTAGAAATTTTTACTATTTCAAGAAATTATTTTACAAAATTTAATGGAAGGAAATGGAAGTAAATTTAATTAGGAGTATCCCCGACCGTCCAAGTGGTTGGGTACCATTCCTCATCCATCCGTCTCGTCCCAAATCTTTGTCCAGATCCCTTCCAAGTGCTATATAGTCATAATGGCTTGGTTCTTTCCCTGATAATTCCCTTTCCCCTTAATCAAGTCTACCAAATAAAAACTGCCATGTTGCAACCAGAACTGCAGAGTAAATAGATCCAAGAAATCCTTAGTAAAGCAATTAGCACATTAAAAATGTGCACCAAAAAGTCCACCAAAAGAAAACTTCCTAGTCTTGTGGTAGCACAATATTTTTTATAAATGTGCAACTTCAAATCTAATTAGCCTAAAATATTCAAGCAAAGTGACAACATAGGAAACTCCCAGGAAGTCAACAGTTTGAAGTATATGGGCTCAAATTTTGTACTTAAGTCATATAGTACAATGTAGCACATTAAATGCTTAGAAGCAGGTTTTTGGGTACCAATGTTCTACCACCCACATTTAGAACTCTGCCAAAATAACCACAACTTCCTACAAGTAAAAAATGGCTCAATCCTCTACTCCTGCACTACCTTTCTTATAAGATAAAGCTCTAGACCTTATTCTTTCTTTAGTGAACAAGTATAAAAGATCTCCAATTACAGTGACACCTCAGCTTACGAATGGCCCTATTTACAAACTTTTCGGGCTATGAGCCCAATTTCTTCGGAAAATGAGAATCGGATTATGAACTTTGCCTCAGGACACGAGTTTGTTGATACGTGTATGGCCGACCTGGCGTGTGGTGGCACGGCAATCATGCCTCGGTTTACCAGTGCCTCCTACCTAGTAGCAATCGCGCCTGAATTCTTTGAAAAGAATTCCAGCGTTTTTCGGAATTTGGGGTATTTGAACATAAGTTATTATTATATATATCTCACCATGGGGCCTAAGAAAGCCAGTGGTAAGGTTCAGTCCTTAAATTGTGGCCTGAATGTGTTTCAGAACTAGACTTTGAGGGGTTTGA
Source organism: Procambarus clarkii (assembly GCF_040958095.1). Classification (NCBI taxonomy): domain Eukaryota; kingdom Metazoa; phylum Arthropoda; class Malacostraca; order Decapoda; family Cambaridae; genus Procambarus; species Procambarus clarkii. The sequence continues at coordinate 17,021,162 of NC_091237.1, read as the reverse complement.
GCCTGAACCTGAAGTGCCTACTGTTGAGGAAATTGTTACTCTGGGCCAAAAATTGGGCTTAAGAGTTGGATGGTGCTGATGTGGAGGAGTTGGAGGAACACGGAGAAGTACTGACCACCGGATTACTTCTAGCCCTTCAAAGGAGCAGCAACAAGAGGCAGCTGAGGAAATGTCTTCAGGGAAGGAAGGCAGTAGAGAATGTCCCTTCCTCAATAATTAGAAAGTGGTGTAGGCTGTGGGAAGAAATGCAAGCTTTTGTTGAAACCACTCGCCCAGAGCAAGCTGTAGTAGGCCATTGCATTAACCTTTTTAATGACAATGTGATGCCTCACTACAGACAAGTGTTACAACGAAGGGAAAACAATCCTTTATGGATCGTTTTATAGTGAGAAAATCAAGCAGCGAGCCACAAGCAGGTTCTAGTGATATGCCTGGAAAACGCAGGAGAGTACACCCCAGAAGTGTCATCACTGCCTGATGTTATAATGGAAGGGGACGCCCCTTCCAAACACTAACACCTCTCCTCTTACCACCCCCCTTCTCACCGTCTTCCATACACCAAGAATGATCTGTAAAGGTAAGTGATAACTTGTACATACTTTAGTACTGAGATTTGGGCGAATTAGGTATTGGGTATAAAATTTACTTTTGAAGTTAATGTTTTGGGGAGTCTGGAATAGATTATTTCAATTTCCAGTATTTCTTATGGAGGAATGCACTTCAGTTTACAAATTTTTTGCTTATTGCTTATGAATCTGGGAACGGATTAAATTCGTAAGCTTAGGTACCACTGTATACCAATGCATTTATTTAGGAAAATCCAAAACAATAAGCCTGACTACAGAAATGCCATGTACAGTAGTATTAGACCAATGCAAATTTGTTTTACTAAACATCCATTTAGTGATGAAACAGGACAATAAGATAGCCAAGAAAATGCCTGGCCGAATTCTTTGCCATTTAAAACTTCCAATGCCAGACAAACTTGCAAAAAAGAATATTTAGTAATTTTGAATATCAAAAATCCATAATGCAGTTCAACTGATACCATCTCGCAAAGACAATATCAAAGAGGTACGCAATTTGGCACTCAACATATGATGGTTGGAATTAGTAAATCAGCAAAATCAAGATGTCAATGACATTTAAGCAAGATTATCAAATAACTATTTACTGTAAATTACAAAAGACCCATTTTCATAAATGTTTCAAACAGTGGTGTAATATTACAGTAAACCTCAAAAGTGATGTTCTGGTAATTTGATTTATTTCATATTTAGACTTGTTCTGGTATCAACAAAACTAAAATACTGAGATTTCTTGACAAACAATATTTTTTGTGGGGGGGATATAGGAGGGGATAAAGGGTGAACAGGTGGAAAAGAGGCTGAGAGTAGGATTAGTGAACAATGAGGACATGGGTAGGATTGGTGAAGGGGGGTAGGATGGGTGGCCAAGGAGGGTTGGAGTGCAGAGGTGCGGGGGTGGGGGGGGGGGGAATGTTATGAATTATTAAGAAAAGCGCCAAGCCATTATGACTATGTAGCACTGGGAAGGGATCAGGATAAGGATTTGGGATGGGACAGGGAAAAAATTGGCCCCCAACCACTTGGACAGTCGGGGATTGAATACCGACCTGCATGAAGCGAGACCGTCTGTCTACCGTCCAGCCCAAGTGGTCAGATGGGGGGGGGGAGAGAGAGAAGGTGGGGGAGGGGGGGGGGGGGGAAGAAGGTGGAGAAGAGGGTGGGTGGTGGTTGATTAACTAATAATGATGTTTGTGATATCCTTTGATCAGACACTGCCACTCAGCCTTTGTTATACTGGCAGGAAAGAACATTAATTTAAATACAGTACTATCAATTCCTTTATAGTCATATTGACAATGTATGAGTTTGCTCTTTTATAAGTTAAAAGTAACTTCATTCTGAACTGGCCTGTATGACCATTACCAATATGAAATAAGGTTTATCAAAATGTATATTCATGAGAAGTCAAAAGCTATAAAATCTAAAATATTCACAATTATTAAGGTAGAGCTGGAATAGACTGGGGATTACCTAAAAAAATAAAGATTCTTTGTCAGTTTCATTATACTGTATATTGAATTTCAACGAGATAGTGTGCGCGAGTGTGCGTGTGTGCTCGAGTGTAAATTGCCCAAACATGCATTTTGGTTATGAAAGGTTGAATCTCGTGTTGAATGTGAAAATGTCAGATACTCAAATTTGACTGCACTACACTGTATGCAACACTCTCACTGGGATACATCTATGACTATATATACATAACCTTTACCTTTTTTTTTAACAGCAGTCATGTTTACAAAATATAATTTTTAAGACCGAGGCTTCTACACGCTTACATCAAGACACGCTACCTACACTATCAAATTCTGAAAGCAAAAAACAAAAAACAAAAAAATCTACTAACAGCCACTAGAATGAAATGAATCCACAAATTGTCATTTTATAAATCTTAATTTTAAAAAATTGTTTACATCAAAGAATGAATGCTACTATCATTTAAACTATAGTGCTTAAATAACTAAAATATTTGCCATATATTGTACAGTATAATATACAGTTTTTATTTTTACAGTGTTATGAAACTATGTTCATATGGTATCAGTCAACTGTGACCAAGACCTATGTACAGTAAATACAATAAATATCAATATTGAATAATAAATTACAAAAAAGTATCAATATTGCTAATGCAAAACACACCAAATAAAGAAGATTTTTATTTTACTGTATTATATGTTATAAATGAAATTTTTATAATTTTGTTTTGCTGTCATCTAGTGATCCAAACACATTATCTGATAAAAGATTAAAGATAAAACATTTAGCTTAAAACATATAATAAAAGCAGCTCTTAAACTCCAATTATGGGGACACAGGCCAAAAGTTATAATGGTGCAGTGTAATAACCAAAGACACAGTGGTTTTAAGTTGCAATTTAAGTTGTCCAGTCTAAACCAATTTCTAGACACCTAACTTACAAACCATTCATTTACTCTTCTTGCTTTCTGCTGCTGGCTCATTGGGTGGGGCTTCTTGACTGGTTGTACTGCTTTTCCCCAACTCGTTTTGTCTCTTTGTATCGCTCCGTAACTTGGCCTCTAATTCAGCTCGCTTCCAGGTGACCATCATGCTACTGCTCAGCCATAGCCAGTTTATCTGTACACAAAATTTTATTAGTACAGTACTCTACTTTATTTCAAGTGTGAAGCAGTAAATAGTTTACACTATCCTTTCATGAGTGGCATTCCTGAAACACATCAAGCCTGAAAAATTTAAAACTTACTTTTAACATCTTTGTATGCATGCCTCTATAATATAGAATACTTCTACATTTTTACAAGAATCTTCATACTTCAGAATGACAAAGGTAGATATACAGTATTACAAGGAAAAAAACCCAGCATTGAATGTAATGAAACACCATTTTCTGGGCAAGCCCCGGAGGCTCCAGGAGAGGGTAGCACTAACGAGCAGGAGTGTTAGTTGGATGAAGTGTTGCTTGTTTGTTTGTTTTCTTTCTGGAGGAGTTTTTTTGGTACAGTATGTTCAGGCGTAGGTCGCAATTTTTCACCGGACTGTGGTCTGTTTTGTTTCGCCTCTTTCTGGGTGCCCTCCCTGGTCGAAGGCAATTATGATATTCTTTAAATGTACAGTGCTCATAGGCCATTGCTCCCTGTGCCTCTCTGAAGGGCTCATGGTTCCCAGTAGGCATAAGGACTCCAGTGACTGATGACCCCATGCTAATATAGCACATATCAGTTCGGATAGCTTCAGGGAGCCGACAGGGCTCCCCACAGAAAACTATCAATATGGCTAAGAAAAAAGCTACAATACAGATTCAAGAAAGCTACAGTACAGATTCCCAGCCTTGAAAATCTACTCTCCAAATTAATTTAAACCATACATATACCAAAATATACCGACACCATGCTACTCTTTACATTAACATTCATTAGTTCCAAAAGGTAAAATTACAATACAGTAGTACTGTATTAAAAAATTAAAAATCATGCACACTTTTTTACAGATTAATTTTGTTTAGTTCCAATGACAGGTTAGTGTTCAAATTTTCCACACATTCAAGGGGGTTTTCCTCTTGGAAAATTCACAAGGAAAGTGACCTCAGCTTACAATACATTCAATATTTTCTAGTATGCAATTCATGACAACCATCAATCTATACACATCAAAATTGGCTTAACAAAACCTTAGCTATACTTCTAATAAAACAGATGAAACAAAATACAATTTTGTTTTATAAATAATTAAAGTGCAGTTATCCTTTAAATGATAACTGACAAAATGGCTGTACAATATCACACATACTGTACATTTATATATTTAATAATTATTTATACATACATATTTATGCAAAGAGATCAATAATTGCTGCTCCATTAAATGCACCTATCACATTTGAAAGATGAAATGACTGATTTAGCGCTTTCAACCCTTGTGGGTTCTAGGTCAAAAGCAATATGATCTTGTTTTTGACAAACACCTTAAGAAAGTTGAAATCACTAATACAATCATTTCACCTTTCAAATGTGTAGATGTACGCACACACATGTATATACATATATTTTTTTTTATATATATAATGATATATAATACAGTATATAAAAAAAAGTAACCACTCACCACCATCATCATACAGTTGAAGAGAACAGGCATTGAGAAAACGACACTGATGAACAATCCTTGCGAGTCAAAGTATTGTTGACGACTGAAGGACTGCCAGTTTTTAGCTGCATATTGATTTATGGTCTCTGAGGAGCGTACTGTCAGAAGTAGCAAGAAGAAAAGAACAGCTTGTGTAGTATGATGATTGCGAGTCATCACTGTGAACGTGGTGAGGAAAATGTGAAAAACTACAAGTCCAACCAGCCATCCTTCACTCCAGTCAATCTGTTAAGTAAATATCATAAAATATAATAAATGCTTTCGACACCAAGCATGTCTAGCCTATACTTTAAAACATCTGAATGTTCAAATTACATTTATATTATTTTTATGTATGTAAATAAATCCTTTACACAATAACCTCTTGCGTCCCAATAATCATCAGCATATCACTACAGTACCTGCAAAGTGTAGTAGCACTGTTTTGAGGCTGTGTGCTTTATATTACAAAATATTAATTATTATACCCTATGGGCTAGTATACAAATATTGTAGTAGCCACAAACCTCAAATCTTTCAATATAAAATTCTTGGGTTAGGTAATTCTTTGTAGATGTATACTACAAATTATATACAAATTTATTCCTTATATGTTTATAACTGTGCATACTGTGCATTTATACTGATAACATCACTGATGCTGCATAATTGTAGGCCTTCCATGCTACTTGATATCTAGTAAATAACTATCAAAAAGAAGGCACCAAACCGGGATGGTTATACTTGATATCAAACTGGGTATGCTCTTACTAATTGGTTACAGGAACATCAACCTATTTACTTATATATTGATAAAAACGACCAACTAAGGGCCATATGACGACGTTAGTATGAAATTGCAACCTTGCAATTTCATTAACATTAATAGCATTTTGGAAGAGTCTTAAAGCTAACAAAATACTTGAGGTATATATACTTTTTTTTTTTTTTTTTTTTTTTTTTTTTTTTTTGGAGATATATACAAGAGTTGTTACATTCTTGTACAGCCACTAGTACGCGTAGCGTTTCGGGCAAGTCCTTAATCCTATGGTCCCTGGAATACGATCCCCTGCCGCGAAGAATCGTTTTTTCATCCAAGTACACATTTTACTGTTGCGTTAAACAGAGGCTACAGTTAAGGAATTGCGCCCAGTAAATCCTCCCCGGCCAGGATACGAACCCATGACATAGCGCTCGCGGAACGCCAGGCGAGTGTCTTACCACTACACCACGGAGACTGCTAAACTGCCGAGACTTAGACGTTGTAGTGCCTCATACTATACAAGCACAATTAATATTTAAGAAAGTAAACAATACCTGTGAATTATACATGCAGAGGGATTGTGCACACTTGGATGCTAATAGTAAATTTTACATTGAAAAGTAATGAGAATATTGTAGTAGTCAATGAGAAATTATACTCGCGACAAGTTATAATTTTTAATACCATGGTACTGTTGCACACTTTCAGCAATATAAAAAGTAAAGTAACCAGGTATGGCGTTTTAGTCCAATGAATCACAATTTGAAGGTGCCACTTGGCCTGTCAAACACAAAAATTGTATTATAACAGAACCAATGTGAAGAGTTTACAGACGTTGGGCTTGACACGGTAACCTTTAAGCCTCAAACTCGTGGGAGTCTAGTAAATACACGGTTATATCTGCACATATGACACCAGGTCACATAAGTTGTGTACACATGATAACAAATGAACCTAACGTAGTGAAAACTCAACTAGTCCTGAAGGCTGCCTGAAGCGAACTCTCTCTCACTCAACATGTTCTCAATTCTACATCATCTACACAACGATACAATGCACATGTGGCCGCCTCAGGCACTCCAGAGCCTCGGATGCAACTTACGGTCTGGAGAAAAGACCACAGATCAGTCACTTGGTCTGTTCTGATAAATTCGGGGCCGAGCGACCTCGCATCCATAGTTTACGTTTGGTACTGTTGGCGAGGGGCGACTGTGGCGAGGCGCTCGCTCTCCTGAACCCCGACCCGGAGCCTCGAACCACCCCTCCGTCATGCTCACTCATCCACTCCGTGCTTCACACAATAGCTTCACACTAGCTCATCAAGATTGTAACTTGCTTAGCTAAATGAATTGTGGAGTTCAGTCCCTGAGCCCATTATGTGCCTCTGTAGCCCTTTCCGCTACCGCCCACAAGATGGGTATGGGGTGCATAATAAATGAACTAAACTAAGCTTCATCTAATCCCTTCAAGCTTCAGATCAACCATTTCAAGCCTCAGTCAACCGCTTGAAGGCTTAGTCAACCGCTTGAAGCCTCAGTCAACCTCCAATTAACCTAGCTAGCTGCAGTTTACCTGAGTTTTACCTGAGAGCCACTAACACTAGTAGGAGGGTAGAAATGGCCTGAGCTACTCTATCCTTTTGAGATGCCAGACTATTACATTAATGTTATTACATTCATGTGCAGCCACTAGTACGCTTAGCGTTTCGGGCAGGTCCCTGGAATACGATCCCCACCGCGAAGAATCGTTGTTACAACCAAGTACTCATTTTACTGTTGAGTTAAACAGAGGCTACAGTTAAGGATTTGCGCCCAGGAAATCCTCCCCGGCCAGGATGCCCATGACAAAGCGCTCGCGGAACGCCAGGCGAGTGTCTTACCACTACACCACGAAGACTGAACTCAAAACTTCACCACGGAGACCACGGAGAATCAAGCCTCAGTCAACCGCTTGACGCCTTAGTCAACCGCTTGAAGCCTCAGTCAACCTCCAATTAACCTAGCTAGCTACAGTTTACCTGAATTTTACCTGAGAGCCACTATAACACTAGTAGGAGGGTAGAAATGGCTTGAGCTACTCTATCCTTTTGAGATGCCAGACTACGCACAACCCGAAGCCCAACATGTCACACTCCCAGAGTTATGTAACTGAAGCCCGAACCAATTGTGTAACCGGAACCCGACCAATTGTGTAGGCTTAGCAAGCAAATATCTCATCCAACCCACATTAAGCTAAGTCACAGAGCCCAACCAAACTCCCTTCTCAGCCCTACCAAACCTTACTTAGCCCTACCTAACACCACCCCCTTACCCTAACAACTATCTTTTGGAGCCAAGAAAACAAACAACTGAGCCCTATTCAAAAAAATAAACCTGGAACTCTTGCAAAAATACAACAATGAAGCCCTAGAAAATAAACATGCACTCAGCCATAGCAAAGAAACAACCATGGTCCTCTAGCAAAGAAACGAGGTACTAGCACACAAACAACCCCTGGAGCACAATCATGCAAGAACTGAAGCCCGACCATGCACAACCCGAAGCCCAAGTGACACCCCCGGAGCCCGACAGTTATGTAACTGGAGCCCGACCTGTTGTGTAACCAAAGCCCGACCAATTGTGTAACCCGAGTCCGACCAGTTATGTAACTGCAAGCCTAGCATACATGAACCAAACAACCTCTGAATCACAACCATGCACAACCCCAAGCCAAAATGACACCCCTGAGCCCGACCAGTTATTTAACCGGAGCCCGCCCAGTTGTGTAACCGAAGCCCCACGAGTTGTGTAACCGGAGCCCGACCAGTTGTGTAACCAAAGCCCCCTCCAGTTGTGTAACCGGACCTCGATCAGCTTCGAAGTTAACTCCGGAGTTGGAGTCCCTAGGACAGTTCGTTGTTGCCTTCAACCTCGTTCTTACAGTTCCTGCAACGGCACAGGAACCAATTGTATTGGCATTTGCCTTTCCACTGGAAACTTTCGGCGCCGTGGAAGGGGTACCTGCTGCTTGGGTGACAGCTTCTCCCTCGTATCAACCTACCCTGTCTTTGCGCCCTGGAGAGGCCACTTCAGCCCGACAACCCAGAGCACAACTCCATAGGCTCCTGAAACTGAAGTATGCCTACTATGTGGAGAGCTAGTATCACAATTTATATATTTGTCCTGTACACCGTCCCCCATCCAGTGGGCAGCGGTGGATAGGTTACAATCACTTAGTTACTACCTACAATTACCAAACTGGGGGTATTGGGCTAAGATTTCTGGTAGCAGATCATTTTGAATTAAATATTTAGACATCTCTGGAACATTTGTTATAGAATTGTCTCTGAATTCACGTATCTTTGGTCAGGATCTGCAGATAATGAGAATTCCCAGAGATGCCTGTAACCGAGTCTAATCCGAGCAGTAGTAACATCTAGAAGCCTGCTGATTTTATTGGATGATCCATATATGTGGGGCTCCTCTTGCATGATAGCATGATGATAGATGGAATTACTGGTGTCGATTTCACTTTGCTTCAGATCAACAAGATTTAGTTGAAGTTCTTGGTGTACTATTGCTCTCAGACTGATTATTGACAATCCAAGGTTATACTCAATTTATCCTTTAAAGTCAGATTCTTTGGCTAACTCACCAGCTCTATCATGCATTCGGAGGCTAACATGAGATGGAGTCCACATGAAATGGACTCTGTTACCATCATTAATAATTTTGTTGTATTTGTGTCTAGCATCAGACACGAGCATGTTACAGTTATGTCTTAAAGAGTTGAGAGCAATTAAGGATGATAAAGAGTCATTTACAATTAATGTATCAAGTTTAGAGACTTATACACATTTCAGTGCAAGACGCAAGGCACTGTTCGGTCTGAAGGGCAGAGGCCCAGTTGTTTGTTTATACGGACCCCCCTATCAAAGTATAAGCCATCGCCAATTTATTTGATTATTATTTTCTACCACCGACGTGGCCACACATTTACAGTGCTAACCAGCATATATACATTTTCTTCTGTCCTCCATGGACAGGATGAGAGATCTGTTAAACATATAGTTCAGTGATTTATTGAACAATCAATCAATCACACAAGGTGATTGCTGATTGTCAGGACAACTGCACTTCCAGCTGCACCCGGGGAGCGGAAACGTGGTGAACCATATTTCATGTTCCTGACATGAAATACGATTAGCAATGCTAATCCTGACCATATGAAAACCATATACGCTTCTATTATATCAGCTATTTAGTTTTAAGATGTTATTGCTTACAGATTTATCCGATTACTTATATTATTAGTGTTTAATTATTTTGACCTTATTATTTTGTTTTATCCAATTAGCTACCTATACAAGTCAAAGTTATTATGTTACTATTTATATTTTGTCATACCAATTTCTTATATTTTATTCTATAATTGTTAAGATCACTTTAAATATGATTACTACGACTATCAATATATATATATATATATGCGAACAAGCCTGAATGGTCCCCAGGACAATATTATATATTATAGTTATATATATATATATATATATATATATATATATATATATATATATATATATATATATATATATATATATATATATATATATATATATATATAATTACTACTGAACTTGTACTGCAGCTGTTATCTGCCGTGTAAAAAAATTAATACAATATTGCGTCCCAAGTCAGGGGTGTCTAGACTCCATCACTTCATGCAAGCGGACATTGATCTTGAACTAAGTATACTATCTCATATCTATAAAAAGCATGAGCGATAACTTATACTGCGGCCACTACATGCCCAACATTGCCAAAAACAATATCAGAACTAATGATAGTATATCTGTATTTAACCACAATGTTAGCTCACTGTTATAATATGGATATATTAATTTATATTATAATATATTAAAATATTATATATTTCGAGGACGAGCGAAACTCCAAGTGGGGCTAAAATCATTTTTATTACAATTCTGAAAATAATAAATATTTGTAAATACAGTAATAATTTTATAGGATGAAAACAGTACATAGCAACATGGAGGTAGCAAAATGGTAAATAAGTTTGTATACCTTGTTGATGTGCACGACTTGTGAACAAGTGATTGGTTCACATTCGTATAGTTAGTCCAGATGACAGGGTAGACTACCTATACACATTAACTATACTACTATACAGATTTGGTTCCGTAGAGATACACTTCCATTACCGATCACGGGATGGGTATGGGGTGTATAATAAATGAACTAAACTATACTCTCTTATACTATACTTACAAACGTCTATAGTCTAGTACTAACCCTGAATTGAATTGCTTCCTAGAGGGCTGTAACAGAACCCATGGACACCACACTAGAAACAATTATATACTTGATATTCCAAGAGTGCGACTTAACTATAGCAGAATTGTTCTACAATCAAGGGTCCCAAAATGTTGAATGACCTTCCTAATCACATCAAAGGGTGTATTTCTCTCAACCAGATTAAAAGAGAAACTCAGAACTGCCTAAAATCTCTAGGCAGGTGTGGTAGTTATTGTGAGAGCTGTGGGAGAGGCTATGGGCAGGTGTCGTAGTTATGGTGAGAAGTGTGGGAGAGGCTATAGGCAGATGTGGTAGTTGTGAGAACTGTGGGAGAGGCTATAGGCAGGTGTGGTAGTTATGGGGAGGTAACCAACCTTACTTCCTAAATGTCAACTTGTTTTGCTGTTATTAAACATTAATTACTGAAAATGCACTGCAGCTGTTATCTGCCGTGTACAAAGATTAATAACAAATTGCGTTCCTTGCGTTTATTCTATAAAAAATTACTACCTGTTGCTCTATTACAATTTTGGTGTCTCATCCATTACGTAATAAATCATCATTTTATTTCTATTTCTCTACTTCATTATTGTTTTTGGATCTTTATTTAGTTTTGAGTCTTGTACTCGCTCTAAATATTTCCCCCATTATTCCTGGGAAGTGGCTTGATTCTTATTTATGGCATCTTCCTGGAGTGTATTTATCTTCCTGCAGTGTATTCATCTTCCTGACTGAGCATAATATCAAGGAGGCATTCGCTACCGTCGTGTCTAGTATTTAATTACTAAAGATGAAGGTTGCCCGGCGCTCCTCGGGCGACAGAAGCCTACTACACACCATCTTCATTACTCTAATCGTCTTCACTACACATTGTCTTCCTCATTGTAACTATGTTAACTACTGACATCATCACTGTAATTATCCTTATCACACAACCTGCAACACTGTAGCCATATACACTACACACCACCATCGTCATCACTATAATCATCTTCATTAAATGCTGTCTTCATCTCTGTAACTATCCCTGACCCCTTCCAAGTGCTATATAGTAGTAATGGGTTGGCGCTATATCCTGAGTATTCCTTGCTTCCCTCTGTAACTATCATCATTACTTGACACCACAAGGTTCCCCATCTGTAAACTTCCCCTTCCTTCGCCACATTCCATATCCTTCAACCACTTTCCTTACCCTTCAACCACTTTCCTTACCCTTCATTTCCTCTCCTTTCCTTTCCTTCATGACCTTCCATCTCCTTCGTTACCTCTCCCACCCTTCACAATCTGCATCACCTTCGCTACCTTTACGACCTTGTTTATCCCTCATCACCTTCCTTTTACCCTTCACTATATTCCCTACCCTTCACGAACTTCCCTTCATTCACCATCTTCCCTACATTCACCATCTTCCCTACATTCGCCACCTTCTCTACCCTTTCCAAACCTACACCACCCCAACTCTTTGCCACTTTTCATTCATCCGTATAACCATTTTTCTCTTAACACTGTCTTCATCAAGTATTTCAAGTAATTATCTGTTAGACCTGTCCGAAACGCTATGCGTGTTAGTGGTTTACAAGAATGTAAAAACATCAATGCTATGTACTCTCAAAAACCCAATGTACCTTCTTTTATATAAATAAATAAATAAATAAATAAATAAATAAATAAATGTTGTGCAGAATAAACTCCCATTCACAGCTACAGGATTCAGATTCAGATTCAGATGTTTATTCAGGTAAGGTATATACATACAAGTGATGTTACATTAATGGATTGATATATAGATAGAGCTAGTACATACAATGCCTAAAGCCACTATTACGCAATGCGTTTCGGGCAAAACGCATATGTGGCATAGGAGGCATATGTGTTGTGCAGAATAAACTGTACCGCTCACAGGATAAGAACTAAGAGGTGCAGAATAAACTGACCACTCACAGGATAAGAACTAAGAGGTGCAGAATAAACTGTACCACTCACAGGATAAGAACTAAGAGGTGCAGAATAAACTGTACCGCCCACAGGATGGGTATAGGGTGCATAATAAATAAACTAAACCAAAGCTAGGATGTTTTGATTATTATAATTTTTACCATTAATACTCCAGACTTGATAAGGTTCAGAGCTGATATGGTTCAGTACATTAGAGCTGATAAGGTTCAGTGCTTCAGAGCAAGTAAGGTTCAGTGCTTCGGAGCTAGAAAGGTTCAGTGCTTCAGAGTTGAAAAGGTTCAGTGCTTCGTGTCGAGCGGTGTGTGTGTACACAACACCACCGCTCACTTGCCATGTATCAACGGCAAGGGTGTACGTGGCATTAATATGGTTTTAACCTCTGTACCATACGAAATATAAACATATATAACAAAAGTTTAATAGTAATAGATAGCTGGTGTTAAATGCATGTAGGTTTGGACATCTAAATTTTGATTCACGTTGTAACTTACGAGGGAAAAATGTAGTTAAAGTTCTTATAACTGGCATCATGACAGCGCCGTGTTGGGCTACGATAAGAGTGGCAAGTTTAGGAGGTTGGCACTCTCCTCCTTCGCTTTCTCCTCTTGTTTCTAGAAATTCTTGCACTGTATTTCATATAATTCGTATATGAACATCGTAAAGAGTTTAACCTTCACCACTAATAGTTAGAGATCCCCTTATCTAATAGTTTTGCAACAAATAATATTACATGGGTTGATAAAACAAATAATGTTAACTCGTTTTGTAGGGGACAAGAATCCTGTATAATATATATATATATATATATATATATATATATATATATATATATATATATATATATATATATATATATATATATATATATATATGTTTCATTGAATATGACCGCATATTCTGTATTTATTATTTTCTGGTTTAGGGCTTCTATCCCTCTAACTATTTTCTTAGCATCTGGGCTTAATTGGAATAGGAGTTCTCCAAAACTCATTTTCGTACTTTTAAGGTGAAGAAAAGAAGTGATTTACTATAGAGTGTATTACACTTATTTGTATAATTTGCACGACGTTTCGAACCTCCATGGTTCATTCTCAAGTGAACAGATCTTACAATACTAGTTGATTTTATACCCGCATTAGGTCAGGTGATAATACAATGAAGGTGAAAAACATGGGGGGATACATAAGGGATAAACATAGGGGCTGCAGAAGGCTTATTGGCCCATACGAGGCATCTCCTATCTAAACACAAAGATTAATCCAGTGTAATTGGCCTGTTATGTTGGACATTGTCTTCTGTGTTGGCATCGATATGTTCTTGTCTTGTCCTTACTCTCATGGTGGGTAGAGTAAATAGTTCCGTGATTTGGGTGTTCATGGTAGGTCGCTCTATCCTTATGTGAATTGCCTCAAGAATTTGTAATCTTCTTGAATCTTGGGTTTTGTCTATTATGCAAGTATTCTTGTTCAACATTTCTCTTGTTAGAGTAATGTCATGGGCTTGTCTCATGTGATTCCTAGGGGCACCAGATTGAAGATGGCATGTCAAACGCCTCGTCAGCTTGGTCGACGTCATACCTATGTACTTACATTGAAGGTTACATCCTTCGTGGGGGCAAGTGTACATGTATACAACGCTTGACTGCTGTAGAGGGTTCTCCGTCGGCTTCGGGCTGTTTTTGATAAGGAGTTCGGAAGTCTTCTTGGTTTTGTAGAATATTATCAGGTTTATGTTTTGGTCAGGAGTAGTGCTTTTTACTCCTTTACGGATTATTTCTTTCATTATTCTTTCCTCTTTTATATGTTCACTGTGCATGGTTGATTTGTAATATAATTTTATTGGGGGTTGTGGTTTCTGTTCTAGGTTCTGAATTATACCAACGGTCCAAGTGTCTTCTTATAGCAGCGTTTATTTCCGCGTTGCTATATCCGTTGTTCACCAATACCTGAGTTACTCTTTCAAACTCTCTACTCACGTTGCTCCATTCAGAGCAGTGGGTAAGCGCTCGACGAATATAAGCATTGAGAACACTGGCTTTGTATCTTTGGGGGCACTCACTTCTACCGTTCAGGCATAATCCTATGTTGGTGGGCTTGGTATATACGTTGGTGCTTAAAGAGGTTCCTGTTTTTGTTATTAGTACATCCAAGAATGGCAGACTGTTATTTTCACTATTTTCATGTGTAAATCGGAGTACTGACTCTCTCTCTAGGTGTCTTTTTAGGTCAATTAGTTCATCTGAGTCTTTTACTATTACGAATATGTCATCTACATAACGGCAGTATACAGTTGGTTTTTGTCTGCTACTGAAGACCCTATCTTCGATGGTTCCCATATAAAAATTAGCAAATAAAACTCCTAAGGGGGAGCCCATTGCTACTCCGTCTATTTGTAAATACATGTCTCCTTGTGGACTGATGAAAGGGGCTTCCTTTGTACATGCTTCGAGAAGACTTTTCAAGTGTGGCTCAGGTATGTCTAATTTGGGGGTGCTCTCGTCTCTGTATACTCTGTCCAGTATCATTCCTATGGTTGTGTCGACTGGGACGTTGGTAAAAAGGGATTCAACGTCCAGGGAAGCGATGATTCCATCGGGCTGGGTAGATTTGATCAATTCTAGGAAATCTGCTGATGATTGTAGACTAAACTTACTTGGAGTGTATGGAGTTAGGAGTTCATTGAGTTTCTTTGCCAGGTGATAAGTTGGGGTTGGTATTTGGCTGATTATAGGGCGTAGTGGGTTACCTGGTTTATGCGTCTTAACATTGCCGTAGGCATATCCTAAGCCATAGTCGCCTTGAAGTTTATTGAAATGCACACTACCTTTCTTTGCGTTGATTGCTGTAATTGTTTTGTTTACTTTCCGCTTAAGGTCTTCTACGGGGTTCCTCGTGATTCGTTGAAATTTGGAGTCGTCACTTAGGATGTCGCTAATTTTGTTCATGTATTCATGGGTAGGAATCAATACATATGCTGCTGTTTTGTCGGCTTTTCTTATTGTTACGTCTTTCAGATTTTTTAGTTGTTTCGCTGCTTCTTTGAGTCGTGGGGTTAAGATTGTAGATGAATATGTTCCTCGTTTTTTCCCTGCTTCTGCAAGTAGTTCAGCTTGAAGTGTGTCAGTGGTGATGACTTTTTTGTTGTCTTCTAGCTTATGGATATCGTCCAGAAGCATTTCGATTTCCAGGCGTTTTTGATGCATCTTTGGTTTAGATAAGAATTGACAATTTAGACCAAGATTTAAGAGGTCTCGTTGGTCCTGGGTAAGATCATAAGAAGTCAGGTTAAAGTAGCCATCTTTAGGACGAGGGATTTTTAGCTGTCCACCGTTTAGGGATGTTAACTTACGGAGTGTCTTTGTTTCTACAAGAGTTTTATGTTGTTGTTTCAGGTTAAATAGTTCACTGTTGATCACCACTGACACACTTCAAGCTGAACTACTTGCAGAAGCAGGGAAAAAACGAGGAACATATTCATCTACAATCTTAACCCCACGACTCAAAGAAGCAGCGAAACAACTAAAAAATCTGAAAGACGTAACAATAAGAAAAGCCGACAAAACAGCAGCATATGTATTGATTCCTACCCATGAATACATGAACAAAATTAGCGACATCCTAAGTGACGACTCCAAATTTCAACGAATCACGAGGAACCCCGTAGAAGACCTTAAGCGGAAAGTAAACAAAACAATTACAGCAATCAACGCAAAGAAAGGTAGTGTGCATTTCAATAAACTTCAAGGCGACTATGGCTTAGGATATGCCTACGGCAATGTTAAGACGCATAAACCAGGTAACCCACTACGCCCTATAATCAGCCAAATACCAACCCCAACTTATCACCTGGCAAAGAAACTCAATGAACTCCTAACTCCATACACTCCAAGTAAGTTTAGTCTACAATCATCAGCAGATTTCCTAGAATTGATCAAATCTACCCAGCCCGATGGAATCATCGCTTCCCTGGACGTTGAATCCCTTTTTACCAACGTCCCAGTCGACACAACCATAGGAATGATACTGGACAGAGTATACAGAGACGAGAGCACCCCCAAATTAGACATACCTGAGCCACACTTGAAAAGTCTTCTCGAAGCATGTACAAAGGAAGCCCCTTTCATCAGTCCACAAGGAGACATGTATTTACAAATAGACGGAGTAGCAATGGGCTCCCCCTTAGGAGTTTTATTTGCTAATTTTTATATGGGAACCATCGAAGATAGGGTCTTCAGTAGCAGACAAAAACCAACTGTATACTGCCGTTATGTAGATGACATATTCGTAATAGTAAAAGACTCAGATGAACTAATTGACCTAAAAAGACACCTAGAGAGAGAGTCAGTACTCCGATTTACACATGAAAATAGTGAAAATAACAGTCTGCCATTCTTGGATGTACTAATAACAAAAACAGGAACCTCTTTAAGCACCAACGTATATACCAAGCCCACCAACATAGGATTATGCCTGAACGGTAGAAGTGAGTGCCCCCAAAGATACAAAGCCAGTGTTCTCAATGCTTATATTCGTCGAGCGCTTACCCACTGCTCTGAATGGAGCAACGTGAGTAGAGAGTTTGAAAGAGTAACTCAGGTATTGGTGAACAACGGATATAGCAACGCGGAAATAAACGCTGCTATAAGAAGACACTTGGACCGTTGGTATAATTCAGAACCTAGAACAGAAACCACAACACCCCCAATAAAATTATATTACAAATCAACCATGCACAGTGAACATATAAAAGAGGAAAGAATAATGAAAGAAATAATCCGTAAAGGAGTAAAAAGCACTACTCCTGACCAAAACATAAACCTGATAATATTCTACAAAACCAAGAAGACTTCCGAACTCCTTATCAAAAACAGCCCGAAGCCGACGGAGAACCCTCTACAGCAGTCAAGCGTTGTATACATGTACACTTGCCCCCACGAAGGATGTAACCTTCAATGTAAGTACATAGGTATGACGTCGACCAAGCTGACGAGGCGTTTGACATGCCATCTTCAATCTGGTGCCCCTAGGAATCACATGAGACAAGCCCATGACATTACTCTAACAAGAGAAATGTTGAACAAGAATACTTGCATAATAGACAAAACCCAAGATTCAAGAAGATTACAAATTCTTGAGGCAATTCACATAAGGATAGAGCGACCTACCATGAACACCCAAATCACGGAACTATTTACTCTACCCACCATGAGAGTAAGGACAAGACAAGAACATATCGATGCCAACACAGAAGACAATGTCCAACATAACAGGCCAATTACACTGGATTAATCTTTGTGTTTAGATAGGAGATGCCTCGTATGGGCCAATAAGCCTTCTGCAGCCCCTATGTTTATCCCTTATGTATCCCCCCATGTTTTTCACCTTCATTGTATTATCACCTGACCTAATGCGGGTATAAAATCAACTAGTATTGTAAGATCTGTTCACTTGAGAATGAACCATGGAGGTTCGAAACGTCGTGCAAATTATACAAATAAGTGTAATACACTCTATAGTAAATCACTTCTTTTCTTCACCTTAAAAGTACGAAAATGAGTTTTGGAGAACTCCTATTCCAATTAAGCCCAGATGCTAAGAAAATAGTTAGAGGGATAGAAGCCCTAAACCAGAAAATAATAAATACAGAATATGCGGTCATATTCAATGAAACATGTTTGAAAGAAAACCTGCTGCCAGTATACACCAATATATATATATATATATATATATATATATATATATATATATATATATATATATATATATATAGTATAATGTCTATCCACAGTTGGAGGCGCAACTCCTGTACGTCAGCTTTTATTAACTATAGGCTTCTGACATTTGTGTTGAAGATAATTAAACTCCTGACATCGTTCCTAGGGGGCCGAGAGGTTGGCCCTGTATTCTGCACACTATTTTTCCGTAATTGTCCCTTTCACTTTGTGTCAAGGTAGCCCAATGGATGAGCTAACTCGACATGCATGCCTATTGAGCTCTAATAAGTAGTATAGATTTAATGTATGCTAACAAACTTTAACCATTTTAACAATGCTGTAATTACGTAGCTAAACGAATAACAAAGCTCAGTATATTTGCGCCTTTGCATGTAGTTGGTCAATTGTGCACAATACAAAATCTATTATCGAAAGAACTATCTAACTTTCAGGTGAGATTACCATGTCACTTCCGTCAAATGAGCACAAGTGTGCAGAATAGCTGGACGAATGACAGGTGTTTTCTCTCTCTCTCTCTCTCTCTCTCTCTCTCTCTCTCTCTCTCTCTCTCTCTCATTTATCGTCAAAGAAACTCAGATAAATGCAAGTAACAAAGCAATGAGACATAAAATTCAATTAAGAATGCCATTCCCCGCCTCTCTCTCTCATACAATGGTTGATAGAAAATTTGGCTTTTGGATGCCATTACCAGAAACGCTTTGCTAATAGTGGCATCATGGATTATGTACCTCATGTACTTACAATTTGTACATTACTATGTTCTTTGTACACATATTCTTTTGAATAAACATGGTATGGTATTAGTATTTCTAGGTTTCAAGGTTACAAAAAAAAAAAAAAAATATATATATATATATATATATATATATATATGTATATATATATATATATATATATATATATATATATATATATATATATATATATATATATATATAGAGAGAGAGAGAGAGAGAGAGAGAGAGAGAGAGGGGGGGGGGGAGGGGGGGGGTCCCAGTAGTACAGTTCGTTCTGGATGCATAATCAAGAATCCGGACAGAAATGGTTGGGTACATATCCTTTCACCTAATGCCACTGTTCATGTGTCCTGACACCGGCGATGGTGTGGTTATTGGCTATTTATTTAACCATAGCTTTGCTTTCATTTAAGATATATTTCCCTTGAAATGTAGTTACATTATCATCTACATCTGTCTTTATTCTGACATAAAAACCTTTGACGTTACATTGCATATATGTAAATTAATTATAAAATTGATTGGCTTGTGTGCAGGCTTTCACAATCCCTGAGCGAGCCTTCAAGTAACTATAAAAAGGCATATATCTTCACTTTCACTTCAGTTATATTTATGCCAAAGTATTAACATGCAGCCTATATTTCTGTCTTTATGATGACATAGAAAACTTCGTTTATTACAATATCTGGATTAAATTAACAATGATCTTCGAAAGGTCGTATTCACAAAACTTGACATATATCTCATTTACTTCCTTGCCTAACAGCAAGTATTTCCTTGCCTAACAGCAAGTACTTTCTTGCCTAACAACAAGTCTTTCCAATCAAATTTATTAAAGAACTTTCTAAGTTCCCCATAGTGTCCTCTCCTGAAATAAAGATTTTCAACTGCTTCAACTATCTCATTTTCTTCTAGATTATAATGCATTGCATACTTTATTCCCAAACAGGACGTGATCAGTTTTGCCCCAGGGGGAAAGAAACTGAATATCAAATATCTCTTCCTCTCTCCTGGTGAATACGAAATCCAGCATGGAAGAAACATGCCCTTCCCTCATCCTCATAGCTTGTTTAACGTGTTGATACATGAATGTCTCCAGGATGAGGTTTATTAATCTACAGGTCCAAAACTCCTCTGTTCTAACTTCATAGGCCTCCCAGTCTATGGAATTCAGATTGAAGTCACTGACTACCAGCAGTCATGATCAGGCAAGCCTACAACATTAAATATTTGTAACTGGAAAGAAGCAGGTGCCATGTTAACTTCTTACGAAACCCCTGTCAAAGGGAAACTAGATCATGGACAGAGCAGTATTATGATGTTTTTTTTAAATACAGTATAGTTTTATCATATGTGAAAACAATCCCAAGCAACGGTGTGTTGTTAATACCTGTAATGAAATTCTTGCAGATGAAAATTTGAAATATTCAAAACTACAAAGGTACTTAAAAACAAAACATGTAGAACTCATCAACAAACCACGTGAATATTTACAAAAGAGGATCAGTGAATGAAATTTATTAACACAGGTTTTTATTAAATTTACCACTTTTAATGATACAGTAAAACAAAACTGCCATCATATTTTGCTGCAGATCAGTTCTGAAGAGAAACTCCTCTACACATTTGTTGAAAAATTTCTTTTCCCAGAAACTTTGGATATGATGGATACACTTTACAATAATAATTCTGTCTCCACCATGCTGCCTGTTGGGTCAGTGACACCTATGACCCTGATGCCTGCAACATTTGTTGGGTCTATATTTTATCATGAGAGGAGGCTTATCATGCAGCTATTGCTTTGTGGGTTAATTTTGCTCGCGTTCATGGTTTGTGGTTCAGTGTTCAAGTGCATGCCCTGTAGTCAGCCCCTATGGTGTTTAGGGACCTGGAGTTGGAGGGATTGGTGAATTCCACTTGCAAGTTTGCCCATATCCTCTTTTTCCTGGTAGTTTGGCTCACCCAGTGTCTGTTCTATTCCCCCTTGTTCAGGCTCCAAAATACCTGAGGGTTTCGAAGTCTGAGCTGGGCTTAGCTTTGGGTGTAACTTGGCTGCCTCTGGAGTCTGCCTCAGCTACCTCAATGTTGGAACCTGTCCCTTTCAGCCAGGGATTCGGAGCTTTCTTCTTCACAGGGGAGATTTGCCTAGCTCTGATTCCTCTCTATAGGATACAATTTTCCTGTCTTTGCATTGAGCGTTAAACACAGCTCTGCTCTGGGGTCATCATGGTTAATCTCTGGGGCTGGGGAGGAACCTGATTAGGGTCCCTGGGTGTGCTTCCTTGTACTGTTAAGTTCCACAGAAACATCTTATTTCTAGAGGTTTCCGTCATCCCACCTTATGTCCCCTTCAGCGTGGGCAGATATCTTTCAGATCCTCCTCAGGAATCAGGATCTTGATTCCCTTATGAACCACTCTCCTTTGAGTTTGGGTTTGCTTCTGCCTTGTTGGCTTCCAGACAACCCTCTTCTTTTCTTGTGGGCGTGGCATGGCTTCTGCCGATCCTGGCACTTGAGTAATAATAAAAAATATCAAGCCAGCAAGCACGTCAAGCTGCATAGAAGTCTAAAATTGTATCCTGCTGAAGATGAGTGAACAACCTAGAAATAGTAGCAGGCAACAAGGCAGACAAATGTAGCTCAAAATGGGGATTAAAATCCATCCAAAACTTCTTGGAGAAGACCTCTCCCATTGTACAAGATCAAAGGGCATCCATCGAACAGGTCTAATCCTAGTAATCCACTGTCAACTGGGCAACCTGCTGAGCTGCTAAGCTCCAACATAGTTTCTTTGGGCAGAAGTAAACAGGGCATTGATGACAGCCATGAAGGAAGGCCCTTTCCCTTAAGAACGACTTGATAACTGGGGTATCTTCCTTTCCTGCAAGTGCCTGGATACAACAGTAGGGCTACAATTGTCCAAAATAAAATTAAGTGTCTGCCAGCCAGGATGAAGCAAGGCCCTCATACCACTGCCAGGAAGTGGAAGAGAAGTTAGATTCAAAGATGGACAGCTCTACTTCAGATATTACTACTACTTCAGGACCTGGTTTCACATTAGGAATCGAAGCAAGTCCCACTTGAAAAAGACAACAGAAATTTGTGCAGGGTTTGGGGTTTATCCAGGCCATGAACCTGGGACCAGAAATGCCCCCCCTCTAGGAAGCTGAAGAAGTGTCCAGCTTGTACTGGGATGGGGATGAGGGAATGCATCTGCAAAGAGCAACAAACTCTCATGACCAAAACCTAAACTCCCAAAAAAAAAGGTCAAAGGGCAACCAACGACCATCCTGTATCAACCTTCCAATCTCTCTGGCCTTTTCCTGTCAAAGAAGTGTTTGGCAAGGATAGGTCTCAGAGGTCTGGTGCAGTTTCCTAAGGTTTGGCAATACCAGTGCTTAAGCTCAGGAAGCTATTGAGGGGGATCCTTCAAAGAAATCAAAGTTATAATGCAATAAAGAACTTTGCAAATACAAATTTCTGGTCAGTATACAAATTAGCTGAAGAAAATATATACTGAATTTTAAATTTATTTTTGAACAATGACCAAAAAATTATGTGTGCACATTTTCACAAAAGATAATTCCTTTTTTCTAATGCAAAAAATAAGGAATGTTTATATGTTTATTAACTTTGGTGTATGCAGTGATACCACACATTGAAATAAGTTATATTGTACATAAAATATTTTTGGGTGGCATCCATAATCTAGAACATTTCTCACCCTTTTTACCCTTGTGGAACCCTCAAAATAATTTTAATGTCTCAAGGAGCCCCTGAATAAAAATTATTACTGTACAGTATATACTATATATATTTATTAATCTCAAAAATATATATTTATTGATCACCAAAAAGTCAACCATATCTGCAAACACAAAAATTAACATTGACAATGTTGAAAAAACATAAGACAAATCAAACCAATATGAAAAAATATGTGGGTCAAGACAATGCTATTTTTGAAGCTTGTATAATAAAAAATTAAACAAATGTGTATTATAAATATTAAGTTAAACACATAAATGCCTCATGCTTTTGCATATGATTAGCATTAGCCTATTTATCACTGTCTTGTGGAATCCCAGTTGAGAAATGCTGCTCTAGAACAATCACTTTTGAACATTTTGACACTTGAATCACAGTTATAAAGCAATAAATATCCTTAAAAATGTGGAAAGAATATAAACATTTTATGCATCACTGAGTCAGGTTAGATTAGGCAAGTGACTGCATGGAGGGTCAGATCACCATATTGTTATAGTAATAAGAATGTATTAATGTTATGTGATACTGCACTGCATTTATTTGTAATATTGATAATACAAAAATACAAGTATTTGGAAAAACAATACTATACTGTAATCATATTATCATTACACCATACCCGCTATAATGGGACTGAGAGGCATTTAGTGTGGGAGATGGTATGATGCCCAGTTTGATCTCTTCTCTTATTTACCAGCTGGCAAGTGTGTGTAGTGGTCGTGGCAGGGACAGGGCACCCATGGGTTGTGAATGATCCTCTTTTCTTACTAAAGAGTTTTTATAGATGCATTTTAGAACCATAGTTGTTTGGAGTGCTATACTGAGTGGTGGGTGGTTAGGACATCACAGTCCTATGCCAGAATAATAACAATATAACACCAGTATAATGATATTTAAATAGTGAACAATAGTGTAGCTTCATAAAAACCTCCTTGACTATTTTTTTAATATAATTTCATGCTCAGATTATGTCAAAATGGATGAACAATTTATTTTCCAGGAGCTATAGTGTACACTGATATTTCAGAAATATAGCAAATCATTTGTTATGTAAAAAACATTCAAGCATTTGCTTATCTAGTTTCTTAAAACATTATTTCTTAATGAATTTTGTTATAACTGTGTGGTATTGGTGGTGAAGTTCATAAATTTATTTCCATGTAATCATTGACTTTTCAATGGTAATCAAACCCTTTCAATGACAGAGTTAAATAAACCATCTCACTGAATTACTGAATATATTATATATGAGTATACAGTATACTGTATAACCGAACAACATTTACATTTATTCCCACTTATTTGTAAATTTTACATATATACACATCTATCATTCCCAATGCAGTATTGTATTATTTCCTTGTTTACATGTTTTGTTTCACAAAATTATCTGGTTAAAATAAAATCATACAGAATATAACTTAAATTTATTGCATGGTACATCATAACATTTCAGCTTATGAGTTATTAAGATCTTATAAATGATGTATCAATAAAAACATTGATTTATATAAGTTTTACCTTGTATGAGTTTCAAGATGTCTCTTCAGATAGCTCATACGACTTGAGCAATATGAACAGTACTGGCAAGAATAAGGCTTCTCACCTGTATGTGTACTGAGGTGCTGCTTGAGGTGAGACTTTCTAGCAAACTGAGAGGGACAATATGGGCATAAAAATGGCCGTTCTCCAGTGTGGGTACGCTGGTGAGCGGTGAGATTGCTCTGATATGCAGTACGAAATGAACATATTGAACAAGAATAAGGCTTTTCCCGAATGAGATCTAGATTTTCCAATGAAGCTGTATTAATATTAGTAGTTGTGTTTTGAGGAGGAAACTGGTATAACTTCCTCACACTTGTTGGGACTTTCACTGTTCCTGCAGGATCTCGTGCACTGCTACACTGACCTTCACTCTTCAACTGTACCTGTAAACAATATCAACATTTTGTAGTGCTCTTGCAAAGCCAGGTCTTAATATACAATACAGTATAAGATGTCTTCTTTGTTAGCTTCACAATACCAGTAACTGAAAACTTTGTTTTCCCAACAACATTTTGTAAGTGAATGAGTTACCCTTATTCACAATCATGTATTGAAGTATCATTATATGAGTAAGATACTGAATATGCATGTCAATTTAATACTTCCTTTAACTGTCTTTCAAGTTATAAAATGTGATATTATGTAATTTCTATGCAAATGCTGTATCCTTTCGTGGTTGATTAAAGAATGACTTCTTCAAACTACTCCTACACTAAACAAACCATAATTTTCCCTGCTATTCAAGCGTTGCAGCATTACAAATCAATTAATGCAAATCCTGCATATCAGAAACTTTACCAAGAAATGATTAAAGTTTAACAAGATTCTTGCTTTACAGGAGTTCAAGACAAACATTTTAATAGCATATTCAAAAATTACAAAACAATGGATACACTAAAAATTATGGTGCTGATGGAAATGATCTGATGAATCATTTATATAATGAAAAAGAATTATATTTTATATAATGTACCTTCAAAAACCTAGATCATATTGTAATGGACCTAATCTGGATTTTTCTTATTGCAGATGATACAATGCAGGTTCATGCATATGTCAACGATTTCTAAACAAAGCTTTTGTGCTGGATATCAATAATTAATTTGCACCAAAAATATTAAACATTAAACGGACCCACCCGGTTCTGCCTTAACTTTTTGCAGAACCGGGTGGGTCTTGGTAATTCAGAAGCAGTTAAATGCATATAATGATGTCATGCCTTTTGTTAAACTTTTGCATCACCCTGAATCGGCCTTGAAGTTCTCAATACTTACGGGTCATGCCATTCTTTCAGCTACACACTAACTCTGTGCACCACCAACAGCCGCTTTTCTGCTACAGTGTTGTGTAAACCACTGCTAGACAGCATTATCTAAATCCTCATGCTTTGAATGTTTTTGTCACTACTTTTACCACTACTGCTCTCACTTCTGCTCATAAACTCCATGACCTACTTCCATTGTTTTTTATGTCAGAAACAGCACTAGTATAATTTGTATACTCTTTGCCAGCTGCTTTCCTTTCCAGCCATGAACAAGTTTCTCTAATAACTCTGCCTTCTTACCCACGATAAATAAGTTCCTTCTACCCCTTATCTAATGTGCCCATACTACTTATTCCGAATAACATGGCTTCACCTTTCAAATAATGATACTTGTATAACAGGTCAGACTGCACTCACACAGAAGGAAAACCACATAGTCAATACACGAGCCCTTGCATTAGGTCTAGCTGATATGAAAAAAATGTCACATAAGGTTACTTAAAGTGGCAGATCACTGTACATGTGTAAGATAGTAGTTTTAGCCGTAATAATGTCAGAAAGCATAGTACTGCTCACTTGGTACTCAGCACAAACAACACTTCTCAAGATCCCACTCTTGACCATCTTTATTAGCTCAACTTACTTCATAAAGTCATCAATGAACACTTTCTCTTGTAAAAGCAATTATCGACAAATTTCCTGCTCTTGTAGCCAAAATGGTGCACAAATGTTCATAACTTTTGCAGATATATTTAAAAAAATCCAGAGAATGAAAGCTCCAATACCGCACCACAAACCAAAACAAATGGTATGATGCCTCACCCCCCATTCACTTTTACTGCTTTATCTCACATTATTCAGACTGTTCACTCTCACCACTTTATTTTTAACTTTATTTATTTATATATTTGCCATAATGATAAGCAGGCATATCAAGTAAGTGGTGTTTGGAAATCATGTGGCTGTCTATATTCTGATTTTCATTTTAATAAGTATTTGCATTTACTTTTAATAAAAATATATAGTTTATTTTCAGTCTAATTTGAAAACAAAAGGCTTATGCATGTGGCCAGATATTGTAAAAAGAAAAAGGTTAATTTTTACTTGTGTAAGTTGCAATTTATATTCCTGAATAAAAAATAAATGCAAATGTCCTAGATATCAAGAACAGTCTGGATTTCATATTAAAATTAGCTATTAAAATATCCAGTAATTATAAGCTTTAGAATACTGGTACTCAAATATATAGGGTAAAGAATTTTATTACATAAAATAGTAAATAATATATACAGTGGTACATACCTTCGTTTTCAAATTTAATTCGTTCCCAGAGATGATTTGAAAACCAAAAATTGAAAAACTGAAACAAATTTTCCCATAAGAAATAATGTATATTGAATTAATCCTTTCCACACTCCCAAAAATATTAACTTAAAATACATTTTATACATACTAGTACTGTACTACTATTTTGTACTACAATAAGTACATCTTACCTTGATTGAGGACTCTTGTTGGCATATGGAAGACAGTGAGGGGGGTTGGGGGGAAGGAGGAGAGGTGTTAGTATTTGGAAGGGGAGTCCCCTTCCATTATAGCATCAGGTAGTGATGACTTCTTTGGGGTACTCTCTCTCTCTTATGTTTTGCAGGCATACCATTAGGACCTAGTTGTGGCTCTCTGCTTGTTTTTCTTGCTAAAAACCTGTCTAGCAACACGTTTATCCCTACGTTGTAACACTTGTCTGAAGTGAGACATCACATTGTCATTAAAAAGGTTAGCACAATGGCATATTACAGCTTTATCTGGGTGACACTTTTCAACAAAACTTTGCAGTTCTTCCCATAGTGTACACCACTTCTTAATTGTTGAGGAAGGGACATCCTCTACTGCCTCCTACTCCCTTGAAGAAATTTCCTCAGCTGCCTCTTGCTGCTCCTTCTATAGAGCTAGAAGCTTGTCTGTGGTCAGTTCTTCACTGTAATCCTCCACCAACTCCTCCACATCAGCACTATCCATCTCCAAGCCCAATTTCTGGCCCAGAGAAACAATTTCCTTAACAATTGGCACTGCAGGTTCAGGCTCAACCCCCTCAAAGTCTCATTCTGGAACACATTCAGGCCACAATTTTCTCCTGCCAGAGATCATGGTTCTTAGAGTCAATTCTTGCTAGGCTTTGTCTATAAGGTTTAAAGCACTCAGAATGTGAAAATAGTTTTTCCAGAACTCTTTGAGGGTGAAGTTTGTGGCATCAGTCACTTGGACACATTTCCGGAAAAGTGTCCTGCCATAAAATGTCTTAAAATTGGAAATGATTTTCTGGTCCATAGGCTAAATTAGAGGAGTGGTGTTGGGAGGAAAGAACTTTATTGTAACAAAACTAAATTCCTCCAACAATGAATCCTCCAAGTCTGGAGGATGAGCAGGAGCATTGTTGAGGAGAAGCACGGCCTTGAGTGGCAAACTTATCTCCTGCAGATATATTTTGATGGCAGGGCAAACCACTTTATTCACACAATCGGTAAAAAATTGCCTTGTCACCCATGCCTTACTATTAGCCCTCCACATCACACTTAGTTTGTTTTTCTGCACATTATATTTTTTGAAAATCCTTGGATTTTCGAAATGATACACAAGAAAGGGTTTAATTTTCATATCGCTACTTGCATTACCACACAGCACAAGAGTTAGCCTATCTTTCATAGGTTTGTGTCCAGGCAATGGCTTCTCCTGGGTAATGTATTACCCAGGAGCAATTACCCTTTGGCAATTTTTTCCAGAATAGCCCTGTCTTGTCACAATTAATCACTTGTTGTGGTAGGTATCCCTCACTATCTACAAAATCTTTAAAATCACCAACAAATCTTTCAGCCACTTCTTTATCTGAGCTGGCACCCTCCCCCATGCCTTGCAACACTATGAATGCCACTTATTTTCCGAAAATTTCTCAAACCATCCCCTACTTGCCTTAGACTCTTTCGTATCTGCATCACTCATTCCAGGGGGTTTTCTTTATAAGATCTTCATTCAATAGCCTTGCTTTTTCACAAATGATGGCCTCTGAAATGCTATCACCTGCAAACTGCTTGTTGTTTATCCAAATTAATAAGATTTCAACATCAAGTGTTGGTGTTCTTTGTTTTGTAACTGCTGTTATGCCTTTTGCCACTTTAACACTCATAATTTCCTTTTTTCTCAAGCAATTACAGAGCATATTGTTGACATATTTTTATTGTACTGTCTAGCTAGTTCAACAGCCCCCATACCATTTTCATGTTTACGAATGATCTCTTGCTTTTGCTCTATGGTCATCCTCACAGTTGTTCTCTTAGGTTGAACTTTACCACTGACTTTCTTGGGACCCATGGCATAATATATAGTAAGAGCTTTAGTGTTCAGAAACAAAAAAAAAAAGGCAGGAAAAAGAATGGAATTCTTTACAAAGAATTCAAGAAAGGTTGTCACTAGGTGGGAGACACCAGTAAACCGAGGCACGCCTCACCGCACCATGCGCTCGATAGACCCGTACGTGTATAAACAAATTACGAGCACTGAGGTAAACCTCGAGCACCGAGTTGAGAATTTAAAAGAAATTGAGCTCGAGTACCGAAAAATTTGAAGAGTGGCATTCGAGAACCGAGGTTCCACTGTACTACAAAATTTTATGTTACAAATCCACAAGGGCCTTGATGAGGGCCTTGTGGCCTCATCACTGCCATATTTTATTTGTTGTTCTGTATGTTCACGTAACATATTTTATATGTTGTTCTGTATAATTTTAAGGTATTAATGCAAAACAGAAACAAAAATTATTCTGGTAAAAAAAAAAAAAAGTAAATGAGAAAATTTGTAATTGGTTGTTTTACGAACAATTGAATTCCTTGGAAAGAAATGGTTTAAACATTTTGTAGCATTGTATTTCAAGCTTTTTATTAATGACCAAGTTTGGAAAAGCCATGACAGTGTTGGAACCTGATGACTTGCATTGGCTTGTATAAAACCAATAGTTGACCACATTAAACTAACTAATGGTATAATTTGTACTTTGTGGAAAAGTGGCCTGTATTTAAGTCACTCACATACTATGTGCTACATAGTCTCTCAAGTTTGGTGCCTTCTTTTGATAATTATTTACTCACATACTAAATGTGGCCATTATTTCTGATAACTTTGATGATAAAGTAAAGCATAATACATCTAAGTTGAGGTCTAATAACTTATGAAGAAGATCCTTATGTGTGAATTGGATGCTAATGTTTAACATTTTATGTTACAAATTATTTATTCCACAATTTGACGGTTTATATATGCATAGCTTACGATAATATAATAATAATAGAGCCCATGTCTCACTGGATGAATGAACAAGAAATTGTTTATTGTCATTTTATAAATACTACAAGAAATTTATTGTATTAAACTCAAAGAAGAATGATAAATATTGTATCTGGATATATTAAAAAAGTTGAAAACACATATTACTGTATTTTAAGATATATTCTATTTAGATATTTGGCACTATTTGACAACAGTAATGCCACAGATTCATACTTTAAGATTAATATAATATTTCACTTGAATAAGTAAAACTCATAATTTCAATATCTTAACTTTATTTTGAGTAGAAATTAATTTTCTTTGTGTAAGTTTGAATGTAAAATAATATAGAAAATAAGACACAACAAGAACTTCAATTAAAATGCATGTAAAAATATATACATAACAGCTCTTTAACACAACAGTGCTGAGCAGCATTCTGTACATTAACTGAACAGAATTCACAAAACGCCTGTCACTCTTTCTGTTTACATTCTAATATAACACATAAATAATTTGCGTCTCATAAATAACAAGCATAAGACTAAATTGATTGCACTTGCATTCTCTCACTTTCTAAATTGTCATTAAAATATTACTGGGCCAAAATATAAAAAATAGACATATTGTACTATTTTCTTATCCAGAAAAATGTTTCAGTGTATAAATACTCTATTATAAATAGTGTACAGCATTCAACTATCCCATTTTATCCAGTGTGTGTTTCAAGATGCCTTTTCAAATGACTCATCTGACTTCCTCGATATGAACAGTACTGACAGGCATATGGCTTCTCACCAGTATGAGTTCTTAGGTGCTGCTTAAGATGAGATTTTCTTGCAAATTGTGCAAGACAATATGGACAGGAAAATGGTTTTTCTCCAGTGTGTGTACGTTGATGAGCCGTTAAATTTTTTTGATAGGCAGTACGAAATGAACATAAATTACAAGAATATGGCTTTTCTCGAATGAGGGCCAAGCTTTGGCCTGAAGTTGTCTCTCCATTAGTAGCTCTATTTTGAGAAGGAAACTGTTGTAACTTCCTCACATTGGTTGGAAATTTTACTGCTGCCATAGGTCCTTGTGAACTGCTTCCTTGACTCTCACTGTTCAGCTCCACCTGTAAACAATATTAACTTTTTGTAGTGTTTCTGGGCAAGCAAGTGTCAGTACCGTACTTACTAAAATATTGGTTTTCATCAGCAAGTCAGTGAGGAATCACTGAAGCTTTACTGTTCATTAGTTTCCCCATCAGATCAGCATACAAAAATTTTCACCCTGCAGCTTCAAATCACAAAGTGTGTGATTAACCACACAGTAATAAGAACAATATATCCACCAATGCACTAATTCCCTTAATTGCTTTCCAGGCTGTTAATTTGTAAAACAAGTTTTAATTTAAACTACAGTACTTAGATATGAATGAGCAAATTCATTTCAAATTAAAAGCAAAAAATAAATAGTCCACTGAACACTGCTCCCAAGCTGCCAGTACAGTATTAAATTCTACCATAAAACCATAATATGATCAATAAATCTGTGTTTGCTTTGTTGAATACTTTCATGCACAGATTAATTGTTTTTCTGTAATTAAATTCTATGTTGTCATTTTAAAAAAGCCAATGTCATGTGATTTTTGCAGCATCATTCTTTTTCTTGTCTATACACTACATGAACACACCTTTATGGCTACATCTGACAATGCATTATACAGTAGAATCTCAATTTTAAAGACAACTGTAATTTATACTGGTCTCATTACAATATTAACTCTTGGGGTGTAGCTGTCATCAAAAGTGCCACTCTGCCTGTGCAAGAAAAAACACCAATTTAATTTTTACTTCCCTCACTGAAAATCAACCTGTATATAACTAGTATGGTACCTACAAGACTGTACAGTATTTGTAAACTGCCTGACCCCTCACCAAATTTTGAGCTCGTGATAATTTCTCTCTTACAATCTTGGACATCATAATTCACTTTCATTTTTTTACCTGAAAAGGTGCAATTGCTAGCACCAAATGGGCCAGTCAGAAGCCTAAGGGCCCATGCAGGAATATACCTGCAAAAAAGGAAAGAAAAAAAAAAGTCTGCCAGCATCTTAACACTCCAGCCATGATTATGTTTGCTACTATAAATTTAGCCTTTTCTTCCATATTAACCCTTTCACTACAGGTCGGAATAATATGATTTACAAAACATTTTTTCTGCCATCATATTTAACCCAGGTGACTTAATACCTCAATCTTGCCTAATTTGAATTCTGGTAACCTGAATCTTCAGTTAAAGATGGGCACAGCATTTGCAACTCTCCCTAATTTGCTTTCCGTGTTACTTGATTAATGATTTATTAAATATTAATGTTATGGGATCACTTAGATCTTTTATTTATTTATATATGCAAGAATTTTTACATTCTAGTAAAGCCACTAGCACACATAGCATTTCAGGCAGGTCCTTTATCCTAAGTTTCCCAGGAAAACGAGCCACCAAATTGTTTAACTAGATAACCATTCACTGCTGGGTGAACAGAGGTTACAGTTAAGGATTGGCGCCCAGTCAATCCTGCACAGACAGGATACGAACCCAAGGCCAAAGCGCTGGGCGAGTGTCTTACCACTGCGTCATGAGGGACTGCATCTCATCTCTTCTTTACATTCATTTAGAATCTTGTCAAAGACTTTGGTTCTGAAGATTTGTTTGACTTTAATTTTTCAAACTGTTTAACAACTTTATCCATGGTAATGCATAAACAATTCTACTTGCCTTCTTCACCACCTTCCATACATAATTTGTTTAGGTGTGGGTAAAATGTCAAGTTCTTCTCTAGTAAATACATAAATAATGTACTTATTTAGAATGCTACCTATTTCTTTGTCATTATCAGTTACATGACCTAACTCATTTGTCAAAGGACCAGTCTTCTATCTAGTCTTTGGTATATCTGGAAAAATTCTTTGGGGTATATTTTTGCCTATCTGCTGCACATACCTCATAATTTCTTTTTGCTTTTCTTGTTTCTTTTCTTTAACTGTTTTTAATAGTTTAATTGTTGTTTTAAATATCCTTTCTCATTTGTTATATTATATAGAGCTTTTTTTATTCCAAATAAAGTTTTTTCAGTCCCTTGGTCATCCATTTTGGATCATTGTTATATGACCTAATCAATTTATACAGTACTGTAACTTTGTTCCTGGACATTACAATTATTGTAATAGAATTATAAGTTGAATTCACATCCCAGTCCACTGTCATGTCACCAACCTCTTGACTCCCATCACGTCCCAGAGACAGCCCACCACCTCTCATGTTCTGGTCTGTCCAATCTACCCTTCCCAAGTAACTTCTTAATAGGTACTGTATCACATAATTTGCTTCATGGAAATTTGGTACCTTCACAGAGTTTTCTTATTCCTCAGAAATTTTCATTCCTCCTCTTTGACATTACAGTTCAAATTTGCTGACATATAATGATACATCATGTCGTCAAATATCTATCAGTATGAAATAATATATACCTGTTAATTTGATATACAGTATTAACTTATAAATTATTATATATACTGAATTATACAGTATATCTGTCAATTCACTTTTTCTACATTCATCCATGTTTCTGTTATTAGGAATACAATAATACAGTATCTACTGTTTAGGTGCACTTGTGTGCACAGCAATCATCTATTTTGTTTTAAAGACTCCTGCTTTTTGTGTGGTATACATTTAAGGGTGTTGTTATGGTGATGCCTGTGTCTGCTCCTGTTCTTTTTTACCCCAACTTTTTTTCTTTCAGTCCCAAACTTTTCCCCAGCCAGCACACACCCTTATTACCTCCTTTCCCTAAAAAATTCACATACCTTTATCATCTAACAGTTTAAACCGAAATATCTGCCAGAAATACCTCCTCAATCCACATTCACCTATTTCTATGACTTGTCATATAATTATGGTATGTTATGTTTTTTGTATATCATGATATACTGTACTGTATTATGCACAAGTGATGCATATACAATACAGACTGTATAGTATTTGTAAACTGCCTGACACCTCGCCAAATTTTGAGCTCGTGATAATTTCTCTCTTACAATCTTGGACATCATCATTCACTTTCATTTCACTTTCATCACTGCTGTATATATTCAGCAATGCTATGCACACTGAACCACTGAAAAAGTTAGTCATGACCCAATAAATAATATTAGAAATGACCCCCCCCCCCAAAAAAAAAGTATAAACATTTTATGGGTCCTGAGAACAGTGTAATATTTATGCATTGGCTATGGTTGAAAGAGTGGATCCCTAGTGTTAAATGTCTAACTTTCTTTAATGTTGGTCCACCTGTACAGTCCAATTGGATTTCAGAAGATACTGTGCATTCATCATAATAGAATTATTGTACAGTACTGTAATTAAGAAAGCAATCTCTCACATAAAAGGGATTCTACTAGTATCAATTTACACTTATAATATTTTTTACAAGAAACTCAATCTAAAGATATATGGTTTCAGCATATACAATATACAGTACTGTAAAGTACATCTCAAAATGCCATAACAAAATCAAAACACATAAATAATGGTGCAATATGATGTTATAATGACAGTATGCTTAAGAGTTGGAGTAAGAAAACTTTTACTTGACCAGTTATTGGGTTCCATTACAACCACTGTTTTTATTTATTTATTTAGTTTATGAGAATTTTTTAGTCATATTACTCAGACATTTTGTAGCAAATAGAAT
The DNA here is from genome assembly GCF_040958095.1 of Procambarus clarkii. Taxonomy (NCBI): domain Eukaryota; kingdom Metazoa; phylum Arthropoda; class Malacostraca; order Decapoda; family Cambaridae; genus Procambarus; species Procambarus clarkii. The sequence goes on along the minus strand of NC_091237.1, from coordinate 16,986,346 downwards.
TACTGTACCAATTTTAACTGATATATTTTGAAATGTGAACATCATTACTTGGTGAATTATGTCTCCAGGATATTTAATTACGTATCAGTTTTTCTGTTGTTTATATATAATTAAAAAAAAAATATTCGATGAAGAGTTAACAATTCTGTCATAATTGCCTAATATATCTTGAGGCATGTTGGCATCCTATTTTGCCGAAAGATAATTCTGCACGTGAAATTTTCATATAGCCAACTTTCTTGTCCATGCATGCCCCTTTTTTAGTTTGTCTAGTTTCTAGATTACAGATATCTAAATAATCATCAGTAATTCTGCTTCTTTTGAATTCTCTGCTCCTTAGTTCTCATTAGAAACTTAACTATAGCATAAAAATGAAAGCTGTATATTATTCAAACTACCCATCAGAAGATGAAGAAACGATGATATTTCAGTTCATCTTCGGCCATTATCAAGTCATGTAATAATTCATTAATTTTCTGATGTGTGGTTTGGACATCATATCTTCAGTCATGTTACTGGCTCATTGTCTGCATGAAACTTATATCTTTTGAATAACTACTGAATGTATATCAAGAATAATACCATCATACATCACATTTTACACTGTGTGTGTGTCTAGATGCTTCTTCAGAGTGCTCATCCTACGAGACCGATATGGGCAGTATTGACAGGTATAGGGTCTCTCATCTGTGTGAGTACTGAGGTGTTGCTTCAGATGGGATTTTCTTACAAATTGTGCTTGGCAAAATGGGCATGAAAATGGTCTTTCTCCAGTATGGGTTCGTTGGTGATCAATCAGTTTGCTTTGACAGACAGCACGGAATGAGCAAAATATACAAGAAAAAGGCTTTTCCTGAATGAGCTCTGAATTTTGTACTAAAGCTGAATCATTATCAGGTGTTCTTGTTTTAGAAAGAATATGGTGCAGCTTCTTCAGTGTTGTGGAGACCTTTACTGCTTCTAAGCTTCCACGTGAACTGCTTGCTTGACTCTCACTGTTCAGCTGCACCTGTAAACATTAACTTTTTGTAGTCTTGTGAAATTATTTTGGTTTCTAAGTTTGCTTTTATTGGTAGCCAATTTTAATTTCATATTCCACTTTGTAATAAGTGATCGAGTATCTTCATAAAGAGAGCCAAGTATTTTCACCAACAACTACTTATTACACTGTATTTATATTTTTAATCAATTCTTTTACTTGGTCAACAGGTCTTACAAATTATCTTTATAAATAATTATTTCTTCATTGAAAAAGCCCTGCAAAGATTTCTTATTCTGTTAGGAATGAGCCATAGACACATCAAATTGTATATCAAAATGGCACATTGTCAATTCAAATTCTTGAGGTTGAACAAGAAATACAGTACAGTATAATGTACTAATTTCAATTTAAAATAATTAACATTGTGTTTATGGGAAAATGTTTTGAAATATGAATGCCTATTATCTAAAACGACAGTTAAGAAAAAAATCAGGTTTCGAGTGCATATGAAATACTGTACATGAAAATCTCATTTCCGAGCACGACACTTTCTCTTGGACAAGGTTTTGTTAGTATCAAGTACAGTACAATATAGGGTCATATTAGCACTAGGAAGACACAGGACAAAGCTTAATCCAGCTCAGAATGACCTCAAATCCTTTCCAAGTACTACTCTGCATCACATACACTGCCAAGCAGTGCTCTTCCTAACTACCAGTTGGGCCATCTGATCACCTTATACAATCATTAGGTGGCAACACCTACGATGCACAACGGAGGTTTGCCGATTCCAGCTTACTCACATTCTTACCCGACTCCAAAATAAACCCTGAACACGGGAAAAAAAAACAAAGGTGGGCTGAGGGGCACTGAATGTCCTGCTCAGAAAGGATATTTTCATACTTTGAATACTCAAAAGCCTGATTTTTGGGCTGTCCCACTCAGTTGCTCAGAGGCAGATATCATAATTGAAGTCAAAACCAATAAAACTAGGTAAAACTAACCTGAACCAGAAGACGCCACAAGAGCATGAAGGGCCTAGCAACTGAGGAATTGAACAACAAAACAGCTTGATCCAGATGTCCATCTGGAAGAAAGCCATCCCGGGGCTACATACTAGCAATGCAGGCAAGGAAAATTGAGAAGGTACCAGGACACAAAGGTAGTTTGATTTTCAAGCACCCAAACCTTGAGAAGAATGACTTTAGTGTAGGAAACTTTCACAGGTTGAGGGCACTAGAATAAACCTGTTCTTAGCACAGCGTGACCACTGTTTATGAACTATTGTTACATACAATTGCAATTTGGCAAAGTTTTTGATTCCGTGCCAGGAGCCCTTAAACATTATTAGCAAGTATACTGTAAGAAGGTCTTGAGATTTTTTATTCATTAGATTTTTGGACTTTAATTTTATCTTCCACTGGTTGATATTTTCACCGATTAGTAATTTCTTAAATCTAACTGCTGTTGTGATTTTAATGAGAAACCATTAAATCACTATTAGGCTTTCTGTTCAAGACTCTTATTTCTATGTTTAATAATGTACAGTAGTTATTACAAACAAATCAATGGAGTTGCTATGGAATGTCATTTGGGTCCGTCTCTTACCAACATTTTCCTAACTTTTATGAAAAAAGTTGGCTAGTGAGTTGCTCTCGTGAATTTAAACAGGTATCTTATAGAAGATATGTGGAAGACACCATTTTACTCTTCAAGGAACTCTCTCATATTGTTAAATTTAAAGATTACTTGAATTCTTGGCATTTGAGTATTAATTTAAGTACTGAACTGAATTTAAAGTAAATAAATATACTGTATATGATTTCTTGATTTTAAACTAATTAATGATAATGGCATTAAAACTTCCATTTATAGAAAATCAACATTCACTGTTTAAGCCCTAATTTTCATTCTTTTGTTCCTGATTTATGAAGAATTCAATCAGAACCCTTGTTAAGAGAGCTTATTCTCTTTACTCAACTTCATATAATTTTGATATTGAACTAAAATTTACCGTTTCTTTTTTTAATAATTGTTATCCCTTCATAATGTACAGACTTACATTATGAAGGATACCTAAAACAGTTTTTGCAGAATAAATTTTGTCCCGTCAAATTTATGTGGATAAGGATATTAGATACAATACAGTATATTAAATTACTCTGCAGTTCCATTGGTTCATTAGCTTCTTGGCCAAAAATCAACTCTGTAAATTGTTTCAACAATGCTGTCCCAAAATAGACTTAAGGTTTACTTTTACGAATGCTAATACAATCATCACATAATTTAAAGATAATCTTCTTACTCCATTGCATTCCAGTATTGTTTACTATATCCTGTATGTTCTAGTTGTAATGCTAGATATATTGAAAGCTTCATCAAGATTTATCTAAGCCATCATTTTCTGGAATTAGTCAGGATACTCACTCAGCAGACCTTCCTTTCTGATTCTAACTTAGAAATTACAAATAACTACAGTGACTCTTTTTGATTAATGGAGTTATTGTACATCAGAAAACTTCATTCTACACTAAATAAAAGTCATTTGTATATACTCTCATAAATCAAGCCTTGCACAGGGCTTGGAGAGTAGAACTCCCAGAACCCCATCCAGGTAAAATCCAGGTATGTATAGTTTTAAACAGTTTCCATGCTAGTCAATTTCCTCTATCATCCCATTTTTAATATCTAAGGTACATGATTTTTTTTAATATGATTTTTGTTTTGTTTCTATAGAAACTGATGTGGTTTTGTCAGTTATTGTATTATTTAAAGTTGTTAACTGTAGTCATTTTGATGATTTGTTATTTTTGTTTATTTCAGTACCATCTACACTCAATAAACCAAATTATATATGGCCCACCCCCATTCAAGTTCGCAGATTTTTTACTGGGAATGTCCAAAAATATATTTGTTGCAATTTATTTGTGTTTTCATTTTGCAAAAGTCTTCGTAACCCAAATTTGTATTCGAGTTCAGAGGTCAAAAACTCAAAACTTGATGTTTATTTGTGTTTCCTGTTTGGCAGAAGTTTCATTAAAACGAATTCCTATTCAGGATAAATGGTCAAGAACTCAAACGTGTATTCATTCAGATTACTAGGAGATTCAGGTCACCGAAATCCGAATTACAGAACTCTATGTAACAGTACGTACTGTACTTGTACGTTTCCCATGTACAGTACAGTACTGTATTATCAACCAATCACTTTTTGACCACTTAAAATTAATAGTTTTATTGTATATATTTGTTTAGTACCATACATTTCAAAATAATGTTATTGTATTCCCTTATTGTCCTGATTTATATTTTGCCATGTTAATATTTAGAAATATCTGGTTCTATTTAAACTTAAGATATATAGAAATTAAAGGCTCAACAAGGCTCTAATAAAGAACACAATTTTGACACATAACCAGACCATCATTAGAGATATCCTGAACAACAATAAAGAAATAATCAACAGATACAATGACAACAGAAGATTAGACATAGGTGAAGAACTATATATAAAATACTCGAGTGCTGGGGGGAGACGGGACACCACAAACGTAGCTCTCATCTTGTAACTACACTTAGGTAATTACTCATCCAACTGTCAACAGGCAGCTTTCACTTAGGTACATCCTACCACTTTCACGGCTAAGGCTGAATATCCAGCTTACACCTTACACAAACACACACCAATATGAGGAGTGGTAATGAAAACTTGAATTGCAAGGTAACAACTCTGGAAGGTCAAATAAAAAGAGCTCTGTCAAAAGCCTTTTTAGGTCCAGAAAGAGCAGTCAACCCAACCATCCTCTTTACTCTGGTCATAAGTTCAAGTCCCCAATGGTGCAAGTGAATGAAATGTTATTTCCAAGTTTATTTTGGTTTGCAATTTATATACTGTATAATTATTATTGGACCCAAAAATTGAAACATTGTTATAAAGTGAATGTGTTAATTTTTTACCCAATGGAAATATATTTATTATTTTCTTACTTCCTTCAGCACCACTGTCGCTGTTGTAACCCATATGGTCAATGAAGGGAAAGTACAGTGATGCTATGCCACTCTGGTACTCAAAGCATAGTATGACAGTGTCTTGAAAATATTTCAACATCTGTTTTTGGTAATCTTGGGTATAGGTAGAGTTATTATTTTCTGATAATAATAACTATTTAATAATGTTGTATTTCAATTTTATTTTTGTGTTTAAGAATGGTTGACCAGACCACCAACAGCAGGCCTGGTCAGAGACCAGGCTGTGGGGACGTTGATCCTCGGAACCAATGCAAGTAACCACGAACATTGTTTGGGCATGGATGAGCCACATGGTGCAATGATTTACTCCTAGCTGTTTTGTGAAGATTTTGTATAACAGCATAATTTATAAAACGTCGCATTTAAGTTTGTTTAAAAATGTTGTGCACCGTAAAAACACTGTACAGTAGTTTACAATTTAGTCGGTTGCTAACATGGTCGCATTCTACCAACGGCTTAGCCATTAACGTTTTGGGACAGATGAAAACAATTATTTTATAAAATTTATCTATTCAGGAGAATTTGAGGTAGAACCTGTATAAATTTTGGGTGTTAGTAGATGGAGAATACAATGTCACCCAACTTTATGAGGTGGATATGATAAAATATTTTGTCCCTCCTTTGAGTATGTACATACAAAACTGTCATATACTATTCAAGGATATATATATTTTATATATAATGACAAATATTAACAGGGTCACAAATGACCCAACACTATGAGAAACAATTCTACAGTACTACTACCTGCCTGCATAATCTAACATGAAAAAGGAGCACTGTCTCCCGCACCCCCGCATGACCTCAGATGATACGTATCGCAACCATTTGCTGTCTGCCATCAAAAGGCAACCACCAGTACACTGTTTAACCTGAGGTATCACACATTTTTTCCACTCTACATGCATCACAACATATCATATGAGGTGACAATTTGTAAAAAAAACTCCTAATCTATCAAGTCAGGACATCTTAAGTTTAAAAGAATTATGACTGCCTGAAACAACTTTCACATGTGCTGATAAACGAGGTGATAAAGCTTAAGCACATGCCCATGGTGTATATTTTAGGCCTTCAAAGAAATTTTATTACTGTCTTTATTTTATACAAAATAACGATATATAAAAGCAATGACAAAAGTTAGCAAGTAAATCAAATACTCGATACATTTCCAATTTTCAACACCATTGGTCTAACAACTAACCCAAAAATTTGGAATGGATTCACAAATGAAGGAGGAAAATGCAATTTAAAAAAGAACACACTAATGAAAACTACAAAACTGAAGTTCATACTTTGCCAACTATAATCATAATTTTTACATTTCTGAGAAACACGTTCACACAATACAGGTATTTCCAGTAGGTGTAAAGGTTTCATAGTAAAATTTATATCCATGTTGGGTTTTAAAGATAGAGGCAGAACTGATCTTATGGACACACTAGCTTCAAAGACACAAAGATTAAAAATTTTTAATATATAATTTTTCTCAAATTACATTTATTTTATATATATATATATATATATATATATATATATATATATATATATATATATATATATATATATATATATACATATATATATATACATATATATATATATATAATATATATATATATATATATATATATATATATACACATATATATACATACATATATATATATATATATATACACACACAGTACTGTATATATAAAAAATTGAAACACAGACCAGGAATGTGTTATTCTCTTAATACAATTAATGATTGATTTATTTTAATTTTTTAGGGAGTCCAATTGCCACATAGACACAATAATTGATGGCCAAATTATAATTATTTTGGACAGGATATGAATGACACATTATTTATGTTTATTCCAATTACAGTGCAATGAGATAGAAATACTCAATATGTACAAAACAGCCCTGAATAATTTTAACAGCAAAAATCTGAAGTCCAGCCCTGAGATGTACTTACTGTAGTAGTATACTAAACTTAGCAAAACAAATCACTGCAAGTGTTATACAGCATACTGAAACTTGTGAAACTTGTATTATATAACACACTGAAAGACATACATAACTTCTAGACAGCTAAGCTCCATTTGGTTAACAACATCAAGTGGACTTTTTAATACTAATTTTTTGAACCTAAATATATAAATTTAGGTTTCTTCATTAAATGCAATTAACTAGGTAGTGGACAAGATATAATCAAGTGTACTTCATTAATTTTTTCAGTAAATATTACTAACTAGAATCACTGCAGGGAAAGGATGCTTTACATGTTATCATATGCTGAGGTCAGAAAGCTAGATGCTCTTGAGTCTTTCTAAAATTTATTCTAAGTCCTGAATTATACCAGTATAGCTAGATGTAAATACAGTAATGAATTTTATGTTTTACAACATGCAGCAAAACTTGCAAATGGAATAAAAATATGTATTCAAGTAGATTCCATCACCATATAAAATATGGTGATGGAATACACACACACTCAGGCAGCAATCGCTGCCCGAGCGGTATTCTAGCGGCCCAGGATCAAATCCTGGAGGGATTAAAGAGCTTACAGTTTGCATTTATATTTATACACATTTATATACAAACACACACACACACACACACCCATTTACTTTCTTGGTAAAACATAATAATATCTTTATATATATATATAAATATATATATATATATATATATATATATATATATATATATATATATATATATATATATATATATATATATATATATATATATGATTCACAGCAATGATTGACAACGCTGATGCTGAAAACAAAGCCCGCCTCCTAGCGGTAACAGCACCCCACGCCGGGGATTTTTTATTTGCTGTGCCCAATGCAGCCCTGGGAACTCGCCTCAGTCATGACGCTCTCCGCATTGGAGTTGCCCTTCGCCTTGCCGCCCCCATCCTCACCGAACATAGGTGCATCTGCGGAACTGCGATGGCAGACCAATATGGTCGTCATGGTCTGGTATGTCGTAAATCACAGGGTAAAATTGCAAGACATGAAGAAGTCAACGACATCATCAAGAGGAGCCTCGCCACAGCCCGCTGCCCGGCACAAAGAGAACCACACTTATCCAGACCTAACGACCCTCAGAAGCGCCCTGATGGGGTCACCTTGCTACCTTGGAAGGATGGTAAGCAAGTGGTATGGGACTACACGTGCGCTGCCACACTGGCCAGTACCTACCTCCACTACAGCACACGTGAAAGCGGTGGTGCTGCTTCTTTCAGGGAATCGCAGAAAATTATTAAATACAGAGGTCTAGCACACTGCTACAGCTTTGTTCCGATCGGCTCGGAGACCCTCGGTTCGTGGGGAAAATGTGCATTGAAGTTCCTGAAGGAATTGGGGGACAAATTGATCAGCGCTACAAAAGACCAGAGAGCAAAAAGTTTCTTGTTCCAGCGCCTCAGTGTTGCGATTCAAAGGGGAAATGCCTGTTGCGTCTTGGGCACTAGTCCAACTTCAGAGGAATTCGAAGAAGTGTTTGACTTGCAACAATGATCGAACCCGTCTGTGACATTCATCAATGTTTCCCATTGTTGTGTTCTTCAAGAGATCCATAACCTTTAAGCACCTTTTTGCATTATTATTTTTGTATCAACCCATGTATATCTTGTAACCATCAAATGCATAATAAAGCACAAAAAATATTCAAGGAAGGGGGTGGTAGGAGAAAAGCACACAGAAACTGTATTGGAGGGGATCTAAACATTCCCTCTAATGCGTTATGCGTGGTTTCCTCCGAGGCTATGGGTCCCCCTTCTTCCAGCTAGAGGTGGTACTCCCTTCCTATATTATATATATATATATATATATATATATATATATATATGTTGTTAAATATGACTGAAAGGATAAGATTAATGATTCTAACACGAATCTTCTCAATATTTTTTACGTTTTTCTTCACTTTGGGGTAATTGAAAAACTAACTTTCCAAAGTTCATTTTCTCATTTTTTATTTATGGTCTGACATCTAAAAGCGTTTCGCAAGGACTTCTCACATTTTCAAAGACAGGTTTACACATCATTTCATGCTTATATTCATTTTGGGTAAGGTGATATCACACAAATGTTTTTGGGCGAGAGGGCAAAAGCCAGAACACGAATCAATGGGTATATATTGAATATAAAAACAAAGTAATTACAGAAGGCCTATTGGCCTATATTTTCTCTTGCTGCTTCTATGTTGGTTCGAGGCTTTGAAGTGGGTAGAATATAGTTATGTGTTCATTGGCTGTTGATTGCTGGTGATGACTTTTTGATGTGTAGGGCCTCGCTGATGTCGAGTCTCCTGCTATCACTGTATCTATCGATGATTTCTGTGTTGCTTGTTAAGATTTCTCTGGTGATGGTCTGGTTGTGAGAGATTTTATGTTCCTTGATAGAGCCCTGTTGTTTGTTTATTGTTAATCGCCTAGAAAGAGACATTGTTGCCTTGCCAATATACTGAGATCTTTGGGGCTGACAGTCCCCAAGTGGGCATGTGAAGGCATAGACGACATTGGTTTCTTTCAAGGCGTTCTGTTTGGTGTCCGGAGAGTTTTTCATGAGTAGGTTGGCCGTTTACTTGTTTTTGTAGTTAATTGTCAATTGTATCTTCTGATTTTTGTGTGTAGGGATAACGTTCCTATTAATATCTTTCAGGATACTTTCCTCCGTTTTATGAGCCGTCAAAAAGAAGTTCCAGTAAAACAGTCTAATAGGGGGGTACAAGTGTTGTGTTAGTTGTTTTTCAAAGACAAACCTGTCTTTGAAAATGTGAGAAGTCCTTGTGAATGCTTTTAGGCGTCAGACCATTAATAAAAAAATGAGAAAATGAACTTTGGAGAGTTAATTTTTCAATTAACCCCGACAGTGAAGAAAAACGTAAGAAATATTTAGAAGATTCGTGTTAGAATCATTAATCTTACCCTTTCTGTCACATTCAACAACATATGTTTACAAGAAAGACTGCTACCCAAATACACTATATATATATATATATATATATATATGTCGTACCTAGTAGCCAGAACTCACTTCTCAGCCTACTATGCAAGGCCCGATTTGCCTAATAAGCCAAGTTTCCCTGAATTAATATATTTTCTCTAATTTTTTTCTTATGAAATGATAAAGCTACCAATTTCATTATGTATCAGGTCAATTTTTTTTTATTGGAGTTAAAATTAACGTAGATATATGACCGAACCTAACCAACCCTACCTAACCTAACCTATCTTTATAGGTTAGGTTAGGTTAGGTAGCCGAAAAAGTTAGGTTAGGTTAGGTTAGGTAGACGAAAAACAATTAATTCATGAAAACTTGGCTTATTAGGCAAATCGGGCCTTGCATAGTAGGCTGAGAAGTGCGTTCTGGCTATTAGGTACGACATATATATATATATTACAGTAGTATATTTTGGTAGTGTTCTTTCCTGTAGACATATATTATTAAATATGACCGAAAAAGTAAGATTAATAATTCTAACATGAATTTTCTCTATCTTTCTTACGTTTCTTTTCACTGTTGATGGTAATTCAAAGATCAATTCTCCAAAATAAAAATGAATTTTGGAGAATTGATCTTTGAATTACCATCAACAGTGAAAAGAAACGTAAGAAAGATAGAGAAAATTCGTGTTAGAATTATTAATATATATATATATATATATATATATATATATATATATATATATATATATATATATGAGAGAGAGAGAGAGAGAGAGAGAGAGAGAGAGAGAGAGAGAGAGAGAGAGAGAGAGAGAGAGAGAGAGAGAGAGAGAGAGAGGGGGGGGAGGTTACCACCTCTGGTTGTGTTTGTAGGAGCTTGCGGATTTGAAAAAGAGGAAGGTCCATATACAGTGGTACCTCGGAATACGAGTGAGTGTCCCTGTATACGAGTTTTTCAGAATATGAGCAGGATTTGCTCGGAAAATTTGCATTGGAAGACGAGGGTGTTGATACGCGTACAGGTCGACTAGCGCGTGGTGACATGGCGATCACGCCTCAGTTTACCAGTGCTTCGCGCCCAGTGACTATCCCGCCTGAATTTTTCATAAGGATTTACAGTTTTTTGTCGGATTTTTGGCCATTTGAGCATAAAAGTTGTTACTATATATCTCGCCATGGGTCCCAAGAAAGCCAGTAGTAAGGTTCAACCTTAGAAAATAGTTATGAGTAGAGGCAGTAGAGGATGTTCCTTCATTAAGAAAATGTGTGAAGTATGGGAAGAACTGCAAAGTTTTGTTGAAAAAACTCACCCAGATAAAGCTGTAGCAGGCCGCTGCATTGACCTTTTAAATAACAATGTGATGTCTTACTACAGACAAGTGTTAAAATATAGGGAAAAACAAGTATCTTTAGACAGATCCTTAATAAGACAAGCAACTCCTAGTGGTATGCAGGCAAAACGTGCCAGAGTGTGCACACCAGTGAAGTTCTCACTGCCTGATGTTATAATGGAAGGGGACTCCCCTTCCAAACAGTAACACCTCTCCTCCTCCCTCTTCCTCACCATCTTCCATATGCCAACAGAAAGGGTAAATAGTAACTTGAACATACTTTTGTAGTGTAGATTTAGATGAATTAGGTATAAAATTTAGTTTGAAGTGAGGTTTTTGGGTAGTCAGGAACGGATTAATCATTTCCCATTATTTCTTGTGGGGAAATTAGCTTCAGTTTACGAGTTTTCGGATTACGAGCTGTCTCCAGGAACGGATTAAACTCTTAAACCAAGGTACCCCTGTACTGTATAATATATATATATATATATATATATATATATATATATATATATATATATATATATATATATATATATATATATATATATATATATATATATATATATATATATGTCGTACCTAGTAACCAGAACACACTTCTCAGCCTACTATGCAAGGCCCAATTTGCCTAATAGGCCGAGTGATTTTCTTTATTTTCAATTAACGGTTTCCAATTGCTTTTTTCAATTCTTATCATTATATTATATTAAGAACATAAATTGTTGACTTAGTTATATTAGTTTAGGTTAGGTTAAGTAGGGTTTGTTAGATTCGGTCATATATCTATGTTAGTTTAAACTCAAATTAAAAAAAAAAATGAACTCATACATAATGAAATGGATAGGTTTATCATTGCATAAGAAAAAATATATAAATTCATGAAAACTTGGCTTATTAGGCAAATTGAGCCTTGCATAGTAGGTCAAATAGTGCATTCTGGCTACTAGATACTCTCTCTCTCTCTCTGTATATATATATATATTACCCATACCCATATACATATATATAATATTACAGTATATAATAAATATGACATATATAAATATAATCTATATAATATAAAAAATATAATATAATAATACAATCTATATAATATATATAATAAATATATTCTATATAATAGTATAATATACTATATATAATATATATAATGTAATATACTGTATAATATATATATGCACACACACACACACACACACACATGTATATATATATGACTGTGTCAGACCACGAAGGAAGGATTAAGACAGTTATTTCTTTAGGTACTTTTGTATTTAATAATACATCTTCAGAGGGATGGATTTACAGTTCAGTGGTGTGGATATATAAGTAGGAATGAGGCGAGAAACAATGTCTTTAATGATATAAGGGATATTAATATGGTATTATTGGGACAAATGTGTATCAATGATTCCACTCAAACCCCCTCTAATTATTCAATCAAAAATGGAACTAAATTATGCAGACCACAACTAATGTTCAAATTACATGATTGTAATCTGTATTAAAGCAGATTCAATATTGTTTCTACTGAAAATGCTTTTATAATTCATTATTGAAGAAGCCTTCTCTCAATCAATTTGGTGAGAACTTTCTGACAAACGAACAAACAAAGCATTAGACAATTGGCCATGTCTTACAAAATAAGACATGGCTTTACACTGTAAGACACGGCTAAGTGTCTAATGCTTTGTTTGTTTCTTTGTCAGAAAGTTCTCACCAAATTGATTGGGAGAGGGCTTCTTCAATAACGAATTGTAAAATTACTTTCAATAGAAACATTAATGAATCTGCTTTAATACAGATTATGAAGTCATGTAATTTGAACATTTGAAGTAGTGGTCTGTATAAATTAGATCCATTTTTGATTGATGAGTTAAGGGATAATTTGAGTGGGATCATTGACACACATTTATTCAAATAATACCTTATTAATATCCCTTATTATCATTAAAGACATTGTTTCTCACTTCATTTCTGCTTATATATCCACACCTCTGAACTGTAAATCTTCTAATGCATCTTCTGAAGATTCAATATTAAATACGAAAGTACTTAAGAAAATTCCTGTCTTAATCCTTCCTTCGTGGTCTGATATTGTCCCATTGTTCATCACTTGTTAATTTCATCATGTTTTACACACACACACACACACACACACACACACACACATATATATACATACATCCTTCAGCCAGAAGATATGACATCATATACAATGCAAATATTAAAAGTTCATTGATGTGTCCTAATATGTCTCCTCAGATTGCTCCTACGGCTGAATTTAGCTGAGCATAACTGACAGGAAAAGGGTTTTTCTCCGGTATGGGTAAAAAGATGATTTTTCAAGTGAGCTTTCTGAGCAAACTTTAGAGGACAGCTTGGACATGTATATGGCTTCTCACCAGTGTGGGTTCTCATATGAACTTTCAGGTTATATTCAAAGGAAGCAGTAAATGAACATTCAGGACAGGAATATGGTCTTTCCCCAGTATGAGTACGAAGATGAATAATGAGATTACTTTTTGAAGCAGTAGCATATTGACATTGTGCACAAGAATATGGCTTTTTGTTTTTTTTCCCCATGGCCATGTAATTAGTTTGTATCGAGATATTTTTCTTGGAGTTGAAGCAATAACAGAAGGAGTTATGTTGCATATCGTGGACATCTGAATGGCTCTTCTCAACCTCTGAGGCACCTTCTCCGCTGGTACCCTGACCGTCAGTGGTCATGCTGACCTGTAAAGGATGCCCATCCTATTCAGTGATCTAATTCTATATATATATACAGTATATATAAAACAGATTATACTTTGCATTACATGACTGAGAATAGACATTGCTCACATTTAAATCTTGAAATGCATGCATATTATCCTAATCACAGAGAAATTATGAATTAAGAAAATATTAGAAAATATCTGCAGAACTGTATAAATATATGTAAAATACCACAAATAAACAGCAGCATATGAGATTTAAGACCGAGTCTACTGTATATTCTATTGTATATATATATATTACATACAGGTACATATTATATATATATATATATATATATATGACTGAAAACTCACAACCCAGAAGTGACTCGAACCCATACTCCCAGGAGCAACGCAACTGATATCTACAGGGGGCCTTAATCCGCTTGACCATCACGACCGGACATAAGGAAGTGATAGCCGAAGCTATTTGAACCACTTCCCCGCCGGCACTCGGATGGTAATCTTGGGCATAGCATTTTATCAAATCACCTCATTCTTTGGGGCACACGTGAGGAACACAAATGCGAACAAGCCTGAATGGTCCCCAGGACTATATTCAGGCTTGTTCGCATTTGTGTTCCTTACGTGTGCCCCAAAGAATGAGGTGATTTGATAAAATGCTATGCCCAAGATTACCATCCGAGTGCCGGGGGGAAGTGGTTCAAATAGCTTCGGCTATCACTTCCTTATGTCCAGTCGTGATGGTCAAGCGGATTAAGGCGCCCTGTAGATACCAGTTGCGTTGCTCCTGGGAGTATGGGTTCGAGTCACTTCTGGGGTGTGAGTTTTCAGTCACATCTAGTCCTGGGGACCATTCAGGCTTTGTTCGCATTATATTATATTATATATATTATATATATATATATATATATATATATATATATATATATATATATATATATATATATATATATATATATATATATATATATATATATACATACACACACACACAGTATATATATATACTGTATATAATTAAGCTTGAAAATAAAGTTTTGAGTTCTAAAACTGCCGAAAACTGTATTATAATTATTTCTGATGATGATATCTGTGAGAAAGTTAAATGTTTAAGTTCATAACATTTCGATAGTGAGCAAAACACAATTTCTTAAGCATATACAGTACTGAATAATAATAATAATAATAATAATAATAATAATAATAACTGTAATAATAATAATAATAATAATAATAATAATAATAATAATAATAATAAACAAATGTGTATCATTAGATAACAAAACAAAATAAAAATCATTTTCCATGTTTTTTCACCTTATCTTATTATATGTAGTCACTCTTTAATTAATATGCAGGAATTCGGTCAATACTGATTCTCACAGCTCACAGGTTTGAGTTTTGGTATTAACATTCCAATTGCATGAGGGGCAACTCTGCAAAAACATAGCTGTATTTGTCTTGTATAATCTTGCATAAATAAGGTGCCAGAGATTCACACAACTGAGTTTTTGTTGGTGCATCACATTTGAATATTCTTATGACTCATCACAATTATCTTGTTTTATGGCCTTTCTGAATCACATTTTTTTCATCCTGAGCTCTCAAGAGTATTTTCCCCTTTATTATGTGCAATATTACTTTCCATACAATGCACAAATTGTACAGGCTGATTATACTCAAAATTTTTCCCTTGTGAAAGCAAGCCCAAATCCATCCTACTACCCATCTAAGAAAGTTAGACAAAATTCATCTAACGCAAACTCAAAATCATTCTTATTCTTCAAACAGACCAATTTCTTTAATTTATGAACACAATTCTATTACTCAACTTGTTCCGTTTAAGAAGAAAATTATATAAAAAAAATGCCTTAAAAGAAATAGATTCATGCACCGTCAACAAAATGGTTTCTACTATGACTGCACAAGGAAAATTTAATTTCTGTGTAACTGTCCATAATGGTCATTAAGTAAAAAGTAATACTGTAAGTATCACATATTGTACTATAATGATGGCAACAGCCAACACATCTATACATGTTTAGCTCTGCTGCCTTTTTACCAAACTATCACCTCAACTATCTAGTTGCAACAACTGTGCTGTGTTGGATGACCTTTTGTTGTTTTAGCTTTCTTCCATCTAACTCATTATGAAGTAGAGCCTAGTAACCAATAGTATGACAAATTTTAACATAACATTTTGAAAACAAAATGCATATTTTGAAAGGCTTAGTTTATTTTCATAATTTTCAAAGATGCTATCCTATCTCCTTGGTTTGAGATTTAGGCATTACTGTAACACCATTCATAACTTTTCTAAGATGCCCTTGACACAAAGTACCTCTAGAAAACCATGTCTGGTTTACTAGGTCAAGCAGTACTTTCACTAATGGGCAGATGGTCATCACCTTTAAGAGCCAAATGAACATAAGAACATAAGAATGAAGGTAACTGCAGAAGGCCTATTGACCAATACGAGGCAGCTTCTATTCATATCTATCCAATCTCATTCATATATATGTCTAACCTGCTGCTTGAAGCAATCAAATGATCCTACTTCTATTAAGTTACGTGGTAATTGGTTCCACAAATCAACAACCCTGTCCCCAAACCATTATTTATCCAGGTCTTTCGTAAATCAAAACTTATTCAATTTATACTCATTTATATTCAATTTATACCCACTTGCTCTCACAAATGGTAGATTGTTCATACCAGTATGTAGGTGGTGGTAAGACAGAACTTAACTTCACGTACAAGATGAAGTTAAATTCTGCAAATGACTATTTCTACAACAGACATTTAGAGTATATGGCTCCATTATTAGAGGGGGAGGGGGGGGGGGGGAGACTTAAAAGATTTGTTTGCTGTGCACCAGATATGTTCAGTAGTTCCTTCATGTGGGTGTGGATTACGGCCCATTTTATACACCCAAAAGGCCATGCCTTGGAAGAATTATTCCAAGCCTGTGTATTAGCCACACAAGCATCCTGGTACGGTTGCTCTTCTGAAGATTATTCCTTGCAACCAAGCAGATGGCTTGGTTCCAAGGAATGTGTATCTTCATGGACTAAATCAATCAAAGTTTGTAGACTTTCAGGTGAAACTGTTGGCAGAAGGACTACCTCGCAGCCATTCAGTCATGGGACTGACTTTGTGTGTGGTAAAATTTTCAACAATATTATAGATTCACTGCTTTTGAGTGATAGGGTTGATAAAGTACTGTAATTTCTGCCTCATTCCATATGTTTCCTCAGAAGTTAGGAAAATATGAATTAAGTAGCTGTATTAGCTTTCCATGCAACCTTGGCAAAACCTTTGGTGGATTTATAAATTCAAATTCATTGTGTTATCACAGTTTAGCTAGTCTAATACTTCCTTTGACAGTGGCAGCCTGTCACTTTGGTCTCATTGCTATAAGTGTTTCCCAGTATGCACTGCTGGGGGACCAACCAGAGATCCCTTCGACCAACTCCCCCTCATCACTCACGATAATAATTGCTATGGTCATGCATATTTTCTATTTGCTTTGTAAATTACCTGATGGGAAAGTGTGATATTTAAGTTTATTTTATTTTTACAGTTATGCAGACAATCATACGCGAACCTTTCCGTTTTTTATTTACATTAAAAAAAATGAGGAAAGATGAAATGTTCATAAATATTTATATATTCGGTGCTGTCACCACATTCTATTACCAATTAACTTTTTTGTATCTATATTCTAGAACATTCATTTTTTAACATTTTGTCACCAAATTTATCATTTGCAAACATTGACACAAAATTTATAGTGATAACCCAAACAGTAACTAGAAAACATAAAGTCAGCAATGAACGTAATGAAATGCCTCTTTCTGGTGGCTACAACTATAGATGACCTTTTGACAAGTTGCTAGTTGCTGGGTTAGCTCCACTCAATTTAAGTCACACCAGGCTCTTGAGTTTTATTAAAAGCCTACCAGAAACCAGAAGCCAAAACCTGGCCTTCTTACAGAGGTACAGAGAGCAGGGGATGATCTATCATCCCAACAAATAAGCCAACAGAAAGGCAAATCTACAGGTCTGAAAATGAGCTACTGTACCCATAGTTAGATCATTCACCTTCAAATACCAATTGTCTGCTACCATGTGGCAGCACTGGATGCTCCCTGATCTGCCAGTATAGCTCCTCAGCCATGAGCCAATTAGAAGCAAAATTAATTCACTTGAAAGGGAAAGGGAAAGGGAAAAGGAAGGTCCTGAATGCCACTATGGAACTACTAGCAAGAGGAATTTCATTATATTTAATGAGTTTTCTGGGAGAGATCCAAGGTGACTCCTTGTTGCTGTCTCACCACACAGAAGAAAACAAAAAGGAAACTCATCAAGGGCAGAGAAAAGCTCACGCCAAGAACCCCACTCCCATAAAAAAAAAAAAAAGAGGGTACAGTATTAGCAATGAGTAATGCTATGCAATGCCACAAACCCCACTGTATCCCTTGCACATTAACAAGGCAACAAGCTGCCAAAACCCTGCTAGACCATCAGAACAATGAGCCTGAATATCAGCCCAAGATATTGCAAATACAGGGAACAAAGTCACAAATTTCTGCAAATCATATATCATGAGCCAGAGGGCAGACCACAGGCTGGCTAAACTTGATAACACTGCGGATGACCTGAAACAAATGGGCCTTGAAACGAGGTACCAAGGACACCTAGTAAACTATCAATGCATTCCCCAAAGCATTTTAACTGGCACAGAAATAATGACAGACAGCTGCAACCACACAACAAATAAGGCACCCCTGGTCAAACAAATTAAGAATCAACAACCAAAGGACCCCTCTGGAAGTCTGCCATCTCATTTTTTAGCTAGAAAAGTAGAAGACTGAAAACGAAGAGACTTCATGCTTTCAAAGGAGGGTATGAAGCTCCCTAACTCTACTAACGTAAGTGAGAGCAAACAACAACACACCCCTGTAAAAAATCAGAGATGGAAAAAACTTGATCCTGTGATTAAGAAGGTTTAGAAGGAAAATGAGCAGAACAAAGGTGAAAAAATGTAAAGGACAACTTGCAAAAACACAGCCGACAAATTATTGACATCAAACGCAAAACAAAAGCAGCTCAGCCAATACCAAATGATATGAGGCAACAGTATTCAACATGTGATGTTGATCAATAAACAATCAGGACAAAAAGAAGAGGACCACCGGAACCGAGACATAAGACAGGTGACAGAGAGGAAAAGATGAAAGTGCCAAAAAACTATCTTTTGTCTTGGTGACAATATGGTCAGACACAAAAAGAGATCAGACACCTGCAAATTAAACTAATGGTGATACTGTAGACCTGAGCTAGAAACTCCAGATGCGAAGATATGGAAAGAGCCTTGAACCATTGACGAACATCTCCAAACTCATATACTGAAACAGGGAAAATGCGAAAAAACGTGTGGATTCTGACAACCGGCCAGAAGGGTCTGGAAACTATGGCTGAGCTAGCCACCAAGTAGTCAGAAGATTACAGTACCATGCCCGCAAATGTCTTCTGTCTTGAAAACATCACAACAGCAAAACTGGAGGGTAAAGATACAGGAACTCCCACCTACTCCAGTCCAGCTGAAAGACATCTACAATGGAAGCCTTGAGATTCAGGTACAGGACCACATATGATGTAGTCTGCTAGTTCCAAGCTGATGTGAAGATTTCTTCCTGGGAATACTCAAAGGTCTCGCAAAGCCCAAGGAAAAATGCGTTCTCAATGTTCTACTCTGTGGTAATGGGATGGAAACGATAAGTCCACTCATATGATCATTTGACATGCCCTGCATATGATCCATGTGTAGTCAAACCCCCAAGAATACACAAAACAAGCCCCTTGTAAAGTCCAACTCTACAGAGACTCGAGCTACCCTTCCTTGATTCTGATAATGAACCACATGGAAACAGTTGGAAAGGAGCTAGATCACATAGCCCATCAGGAGACAAAAGAGCTGCAGAGCATGCCAAGTTATTGGTCACAAAGCCTTAACCCAAGACCAAGGCATTTATAAACAGACCGAGTGCTGAGGGAGGGAGGAAGGTGACATGGGACTGAACCCGATGAAGCCTAAAATTTCTGAGGCAGACAGCTTTTGCCTTACATGAACTGATAAGGCAGAAGCTGTGTCAAAGGGTCAACAGAGCCTGCATCTGACAGCCACTGCTGAAATAAAAGGGATGAAACTGAAAAAACCTGTACAGAGCTGGAGCCAAACACTGCCCAGGAAATAAGACAAGACAAAATTTAGGCTCTCTCACAGTGGCTCAGGCAATCACAGAGTATTCCAGGGACTTTTCAACATCAGCTGGAGGTGCGCATCCAAGTGGAGAAGGGCCACATTTGGAACAGAAATTCTTTGATAAGAATTTCATTGTTTTTCTGCTTTCTTGTTTTTTAAACATAAAAGTTTGTATTATATATCACGCCATGGGTCCCAAGGAAGTCAGTGGTAAAATTCAACCTAAGAAAATAGTTGTGAGGATGATGATAGAGGAAAAACAAGAGATCATTCGTTAATATGAAAACGGTACGAGGGTTGTTGAACTAGCTAGGCTGGATGATGCTGATGTGGAGGAGTTGTTGGAAGAACAGAGCAAAGAACTGACCACTAATGAACTCTAGTCCTTCACAAGGAGCAATAACAAGAGACAGCTGAGAAAATTTCTTCAGGAGAGGAGGATGCAGTAGAGTATGTCCCTTCCTCATTAATAAAGAAAATGTGTGCAGTATGAGAAGAACTGCAAAGTTTTGATGAAAAGTGTCACCAGATAAAACTGTAGCAGGCTGTTGCATTAACCATTTTAATGACAATGTGATGTCTCACTACAGACCAGTGTTAAAATGTTGGGAAAAACAAGTGTCTATAGACAGATTCTTGGTAAGGCAAGCAAGCAGTGAGCCACAACCAGGTCCTAGTGGTATGCCTGCAAAATGTAGGCGAGAAAGAGCACCCCAGAAATGTCATCATTGTCTGATGTTATAATGGAAGGGGACTCCCTTTCCAAACACTACCTCTCCTCCTATCCCCCTCCTCACCGTCTTCCATACGCCAACAAGAGTCCTCAATAAAGGTAAGATATACTGTACTGTAATACAAAATATGAGTGGTATTTGGTATAAAATGTATTTTTAAGTTGATATTTCTGGATGTGTGGCACAGATTAATTAAAATTGCAATATTTCTTACGCGAAAATTTGTTTTGTTTACGATTTTTTGGTGTATGACGTCTCTCTTGGAACAGATTAGAATAGCAAACGAAGGTACCACTGTACAGCCTGGTAATTTGATTCCTCTGAAAACCTACTCTGACCATGAACAAGGACTGAATGATGACACATATCACAGGTCTCAGATATCAATCACCCAACAGGCAGCATGACATGCAACAGGACCAAGGTATATTCTTCAAATTTGCACCTCACAAGTGTGGGCTTGGAGGGCCAGTCCATCCCGAACCCTATCGAAGACTGACACGGGTATTGCCAGGTCCCGAAGGCAGAAACAAGTAGGAACACCAGGCAGTGGGACCACTTGCCAAGGATAGTACAACAAACACAGAATATAGCCTAGGGTAAAACACAGCTGTAAATGGCATAGATGATGCACCATGAAACAAGTACACAAACCTGTGTGACTCCTCAGGAAAGACAATCCCTGACCACCCTCAATATCTGAGCCACAAGAGGAATCAGAAACCCATGCAATGCCCCACTTGCCCAGGTGAGGTACCTGCCAGAGGAGACCAGCTCTCATGCAGATGGCCACAAAACCCATTAGGAAAAACAACCCTGTGAGGGTAGGGGGAACACCAAAGAAGTCAAACTTTAGATGCATGCAGTTTTTGGTGAACACTTCCTTAGAGCCTACACAAGAAGTGAAGCATAGAAATACATGCACATGGACCCCAAGCAGGACAGAGTCCAAAGGATTGATTTCACTTATTTGAAAACCTGGGACCTAAAGGGTACTAGAAGAATTAAGGAGCAGGAGTAATGTATTCACAGCCACACCAGGTGAATGACTGGGTTCTTGCTTTGGCTGAGCTGGTAACTAGAGGGTGCAAATCCTAACTAATGGGTGGATCATTTTCAGAGTTGTTTTGCTGCCTTGCTGATCTGTTTTATTTTGCTCTTTCTGGTGGCCTTTTCTTGGTCTGAGTGATCTAGTATCCTCACCTCTCTGCAAACAAAAGAGTTCTGCTGCTCCTCAGATAATGACATAACATAAAAAAAGACTGTCTGGAAAGTGAGGCACATCTTTAGGGACCAGAACAAATACAAATCCTTGTAGGGACCAACACAGCAGGCTGTTTTTTATAAGTTTCATAAGCCATTCAAGAGAAGAGTATCCTTCAAATAGTGTAACCATCAAAGTGGCACTGGTAGGGGTCTAAAGTTATTCATCACTTATGGCTATGAGACATCATTAAAATGATCCCGAATTCAGACAGCAATACTGATGTTACTAAAAACAATCAACACAGATTTTATGGTCATGTGGTGAAGAGACTTATGGTGCCACTATTAATCCTTAAAATGCAATTCCCATCATATGTTGATTCATGGGGTAATGCAGATATCATATGTTGATTTAAACTATTATTGTCTGGGTTTTACACCAATGATGCTAATATGGATATCATAACTCTACATGGATGTAATAGAGTTTACTTTCACCCATGAAATTTTTTTACTGTCGTTTCATGATTGCCTTGCTATGCCAATGTGGTACAATATAGCAAGGCATGGTATAAAATTCCATTACATGACATACATGATATGTATACTGATTATAAATGAGTATACATGTATACTATGTTCAAATGGTTTTTCACAACTCTATATAGCTGCAATGAGGCATACCAGGTCACCCAATCATCATCTGAACATAATAAAGGAACTGCAAAAAGTCCATTGGCCCACATGAGATAGCTCTTATGTGTATCCATGATAATAAATAGGAGCTGCCTCCTATGGACCGATGGGCACATACATGAAGTTTAGGAGGATATAAATAGGAGCTGCCTAGTATGGGCTACTAGGTAACTCCTGGATATTACCTAGTAAGGGCTACTAGGTAACTCCTGGATATTACCTAGTAAGGGCTACTAGGTAATATCCACAATAATTAAGTGGAGCTACCTTATATGGGCCAATAGGCCTTATACAGTTTCCTTAGTTCTCATGTTCTTATAAAACATACACTCACTCATTTATACATACATATCAGTGTAAAAATGACTGTCTAGATGGCCAAGGTAAATATCAATGACAATCAAAAGAACAAGTTTTTTATTACAGTATTCTGTATTTGATTTTTTAAACACTGTAGCTTTTACTACCTTTCCAATGACTATCTAAACCTCTTTTCTTACACAATGTTCCTTACAGGTGAACTATAAGTAAACAAAGAGGAAATGTCTGATTTTAAGTACTTTTAAATTATAGGTTGAGAAAAAATATTAGTATGCAGCTATGACAGCCCATCCACCAATAATGATAATACCTATAGTAACTATTTGGTGAAACATACAAATATGTTTTGCTATACAGTACTAAAAAAAGTTTACATTTCGTACTATTGAATTACTCCAAATTATTATTATCTATATACAGTATACAAGAGTTGTTGCATTCTTTTGTACAGCCACTAGCACGCATAGCATTTCGGGCAAGTCCTTAATCCTATGTTCCCCGCAATACGACCCCGCCAAATCGTTTAACAACCAGGTACCCATTTTACTGTTGGGTAAATAGAGGCTACAGTTAAGAATTGACACCCAGTAAATCCTCCTCGGCCAGGTTACGAACCCAGGACAAAGCACTCGCAAAATGCCAGGTGAGCGTCTCACCCCTAACACCACGGGGATTAAATGACACGATAAATAAATTGAATGGTAACTAAAGCACCTAACCTAACCTATCACAGGCCTAAATAAACAGTCCTAGGCCTAATATATATACTATCTTACATCTAATTTAGTAACCATATGCTATACCAGACCTAAGAAAGTTTAGGTTTGTTTTTTGCTTTTTTATGCCTTCTACCATATTAATCGTGAGTTAATAATTTGAACTTTGTTGACAGTAAAAATCTATTTTTGCATGTTTAATGAAATAACTGTTTATTCTCTTCTGTTTTCTCTTTTATTGGTCTGCCATGAGTGAGAATGTGTCGCCTCAAATGACAAACACGGCCTGAACAATAGAAACAGTATGGGCACGAGTAAGGTTTTCCTCCTGTATGATAAGTGTCTTTTAAGAGCATCTTTTTTTAGAGAAGTGAAAGGAAAAGCATGAACAAGAATAAGGTCTCTCCCTGGTGTGAGTGTGGACACGATTCTATAAAGTAGTAATCTGGGGACAGGAGTATGAGCAGTATTGACACTGATGCAGCACTTTGGCAAGAACTTTCTCCTTGCTCCTGTTGCTTCAACTTCTTGCTTGTCACTGTCCAACCCCACCAGTAGGGGATGGCCGGCTTACTGATGGAAGTAGTCATAAAAAATTACACATTATAAACAGTAACTTTTTGTCCAGTTATATCATAATCTTTGGACAGTATATTAATGTATAACTGCAACAGTAAAAACAAATATCAGCTTGGTTTAAAAGCTTTTATAAGGACAATTCTGTATTCACTAACAAAAATTACTGTATTGGCATATAGTGCAAAAGTAAGTATCAAGAGAAGGCACCATACCGGGAAATAGTGCAAAAGGTTTCATTTAAATATAATAAACTATGTAAATTACTAAAGGATTTTCAAGTGATTGTCAAAATATATACTGTGGCATTGAACTGCTATTTCATTATTCTACAATACAGTACAACACTTGTATAACCAATATGCTGGCATCAATAATACAATGTACCGTATGTGCGCGAGTATTGTTTTTTTTTTATTTCCGATTACCTACGGTATATGTACAGTATATGCTTACAAGAGTAGTTATGCTTTTGTTGTCCTATTTTTATTTACCACAAACATTTTAAAACTTTTCAGTACTGTAGTTTTGGTACACACTGCATCCTCTTGGAGCTCATTTTCACCAATTGCCTCTCAATTTGTCAACTTCTGTTATTGCAATTTTTATAATTATCTCAACAATTTAAAATTGTGGTATCTTGTTCTAATTATTGTGGCTTCATATTCTACTAAACAGTGAGGTGAAAAAATCTTGTGTTTTTCATGTGCATATCATGTATCATCTTTCTTCCTGGTTTCCAAAGGACTTCAGACTTCATATTAGATCTCTTAATAGTAATCTATATTGTTGCATGTCTTCAAACTTTCATTCTAAGTAGAATGTAAGATACACATTATAATAAAGTACTGTAATGTGTATCTGTTGGTGTAAAGTCAACACAACAGCTGCACATGTGTATTTTGAATAGGAATCTCTCTCTATTATTTCCATAACTTGCCATTTATAAATCAGCCTTTGAGCTTTATGGAACCCTACTAGTAACTACCACATGAAGAAAATTTTCCTTTTATGAGCATTTATATTTTTATTTAAACTAAATATCCAACATTGTAATAAAACACATCTGAAATTTATTCCTCCTATATTTTATGATTTCCAATTTTGTCACAAGTGAAACTCTATCAAAAGCTTTTTGAAAGTCCAAATGTGTGCATGTGCATAATGTGAGGGATAGTGTGGGAGGGAGGAAGGGATGGAGACAAGGGTGGGAGGAAATAAGTATGGGTACAGATCAAATTATGTACATGGGAAAAACACACATCCTATGATGACCTTATGGTCTACAATGGGTTTGTATTTTTGTACCTAGAACCCTGGGGCAAGTTCTGGGATTTTTATTTTTTAGGAGAAGCCCCCAGAGGCTTCCTGACACCATCTAACGGTTCGATGGTGGCAGCCAGTCAGGACTGGCTGCCCTGACTTTGCCTCCTCACACAGGTGCAGGGAGCAAGTGACAGATCATCAGTCCACCGAGAGTAAGCATCCAGAAAGTTGGTGAATATTTACAAAAAATTAAGACTTGTTACTACCAACAACTCTGTAAATGATTCACATAGAACCAGGGATTCACTCAAACTAGCTTCACATTCATTAGTTCCAAATGCCACCACCAGGCCTGGGGCCTCGTAGCCTGGTGGATAGCGCGCAGGACTCGTAATTCTGTGGCGCGGGTTCGATTCCCGCACGAGGCAGAAACAAATGGGCAAAGTTTCTTTCACCCTGAATGCCCCTGTTACCTAGCAGTAAATAGGTACCTGGGAGTTAGTCAGCTGTCACGGGCTGCTTCCTGGGGGTGGAGGCCTGGTCAAGGTCCGGGCCGCGGGGACACTAAAGCCCCGAAATCATCTCAAGATAACCTCAAGATAACCAGGTGGCCAGATCCCTGCCCTCATTCGACTCCCCATCTCTGTTCTGTTGCTGATGTTCTGGTGACTACTACTATATGTAGTGCTCTGGTTGCCAGTCATAGGTAAGCTCCTGTTTCAAGCTAAGTAATTACCTAAGTGTAGTTACAGGGTGAGCTACGCTCGTCGTGTCCCGTCTTCCCAGTACTCTTTGTCATATCTAACTCTTTGAAACTATTGACGGTTTTGGCCTCCACCACCTTCTCACTTAGCTTGTTCCAACTGTCTACCACTCTGTTTGCAAAAGAAAATGTTCTATTATTTTTCGGCACCTTTGTTTCCTTAGTGTGAATGTGTCATCTTGTTTGTAAAGTTGCTGGTTTCAGGAATTCCTCTTCGTCAATTTGGACAATTCCTGTTAGTATTTTTTTAAGTGGCGATCATATGACCTCTTTTTCTTCTGTGCTGGCCATCCTTGGCTTTTGTTCATACTGCAGGGGGCCATCTGTTTCTTATGTTGTTCCTTCATTTTAATATTAGCTTCAAGTGCATGTTTTATCACCAACTGTGTAGGCTTGGCATTTGTTGCATTGTAGACTGCACGAGCTAAGGGTTCCCTTCCCTAGGTGCCCACTAGTGCTGCCCTTGTGCTGTCAGAGATCCCTTCTTTGGTGTGTTTGGCAGTTTGCCCCTGAGAAACCAGGCTACCAGGGTGGAGAAGCTTTGCCTAGAGTTGTTCACAGGTTTTTGACTCTGTACGGCCTCTTGGCTACAGGCATTCTTTTTAGTTATGCTGGGGTACACTAGGGTTTGCATGCTTGTTTCTATGGCATGCTGTGGTCACCATTCACAACCAATTTGTTTTCACTGTATTTGGTAACTGTTCTTCTGGTGAGCAGCCAGTGTCTGCAGTTTCTGCTTGCTACCCTTCAGGCCAAGGGTAACCCTTTCCCTTTCTAACCCTAACCCTTTCTTTAGCTACCTTCAAGCCAAGGTAATCTTCTCATGGGTCTTGTGCGGTCCGTTATGAATTGGCCCACTGAGCCTGCACCCGCTGAGTGCAAGATTGATGTGTGTTCATCATTTTTGCTACCTGATAATGATCATTCTTTCAGCCTCTGCCATGCCGCCTATTGGGTTGGTGACACCTATGACCCGAATTCTGAGAGGTTTGTTCTCATGAGGCCTCTGCCCTTACTGTTTCAACTCCAGGTTAAGAAGCTTTTCAGGCAGCTGCTGTTTTGTGAGCTAGGTTTGCTTATGTTAGGCATTAGAGGCATATTGATTATCTGCATGCCCCAGAGTTGGCCACAATGGTTAGGGACTCGGAATGGGAGGCCTTCATTACCCCCTATCTGGACTAAGTCTGTGCCTTCTCTTCCTTCACCTGCAGGCATGGTTTGCCCTGCTAGTAGTCTTAACCTCCATGGTTCTAGCTCCTAAGCATCTGAGGGTTTCAGAGTAAGGTCAGGGTTTAGCTCGGGGGTTCAGCTTGGCCTTCTCTGCAAGTGGTCCCATCTATTTTTGGTGGAGGAGGCACTTGAGCCTTTTGGTCCTGCCAGGGTTTCCAGGCATTCACCTTCACAAATGCCCTCCCCCACTCTGGAATTTCTTGGAAGGTTGCCTTTCTGTTGTTGGTGTTGCACGAGGACTATGGTTCCCTGGATGTAAGATGTAAAACAATCACACTTAAGAATGCAACAATCCTTTTATGAGAACAATTACAAAGTTAGACATGGGGGCAGGGTTGACTGGAGAAAAAGGCAACAGGGAAGAAACGGGTCAAAGATAGTTGAGGAGAAAATTATGAGAGCAGAGAATGGGTAATGAAAGAAATGAGTGTGTGTGCCATGACTATCAAATCATGGTACTAACAGGAGAGAAATCAGAAGAGCAAAGCTGTGTAACATAACTCTTGAATACTCACTCAAGTACAGTAGCAAATTTGGCTAATGAAGACAATGACTTTTCAGGGTCCTATTATGTGGCACAACAACAAAATATAGCCATCAGCATGCACTCATATGGAACAATTTGGTCAAGAAGTTAACTACTTTATGTTAATATTTATTGTCATTAAACACATTTAATGTCTTTACTTATTTTAGCAACTAATGTTTGCTTGTTTTTATGAATTATAATTAATATTAATGTACACTATTTTTTATTGCTGAAAGGCACACACACTACGAGCGTAGCTCTCATCCTGTGACTACACTTAGGTAATTACTTAACCCTTGCACTGCTCACCTATTTTCGGCAAAAACGTCTTGGTGCAATTGACAAGGACATATTTTTGTTATTTTACAAATGTTCAGGTAAATTTAATGTCAAAATGTTTCCAAAGTCAACTATTTCCATTTCAAAACACAAATAGTAATGAAAACATTAAAAAAACATTAAAATATAGCCAAATTAAAAAACAAAAAGCACAACTCTCTGAGCGCCTAAAGGCGCTTTGCGCAGTGCAGTGGTTAAACAATTACCTAAGTATAGTTAGGATGAGAGCTACGCTTGTGGTGTCCCATCTTCCCAGTACCCTGTCATATAACGCTTTAAACTACTGACGGTTTTGGCCGCCACCACCACTTATAATGGTAGATGGTTGGAACAAGCTGTTCGTAAACGAGAATTTTCTCATTTTTTAGCAGGTTTAGTTAGCTTAAATCTACGATCTCTTTTTCTTGAAGTTCCAGGTCTCAAGAATTGATCTTCGTCAGTTTTATCAATGCTTGCTACTATTTTGTACGTAGTGATCATATCACCTCTTTTTTATTTTCTCTAGCTTTGGTATATTTGATACATATAACCTCACCTCAAAGCTCTTGTCTTTCTGGAAGCCATGTGGTGGGTATGTGGGCCCGCAGGCCCACATACCCACCACAGCCCGGTTGGCCCAGCACTTCTTAAAGAAAACTATCTAGTTTTCTCTTGAAGGTGTCCATTTTTGTTCCAGCAACATTTCTTATACTCGCTGGGAGGATGTTGAACAACTGTGGGTGGACCTCTGATGTCCACGATTGTTCAGCATACTCAAAGCGAGTATAAGTGTAACGTGTTGATACATGAATGTCTCCAGGTTGAGGTTTACAAATCTATCAGTACAAAAGTCCTCCGTTCTTTTTTCATAGGCCTCCCAGTCTATGAATTTCAAGTTGAAGTCACCGAGTACCAACAGTTGTGATTTCTCTTTATCCGCTCTTACTATAATATCTATCACAATCGTTATAAGGTTCTCTCATTTGTTATTCAGCATCTTTGCTAGACAACAAGGATGTCTCCTTTGTCAATGTGTTGTATGTCAGTGGACTGTAGGCATTTATGATTGAAATTTTCTAATGCAACTATATCTACTTCTTGTGGAGTGTCAATCCTAAATTTGTTTATCTTTAGGTATTTTCACCAGCACAGCAATGCAGCCACCTTTTCTAATTTTTCTGTCACGCCTCCAAATTGAATAGCACCTTGGGAATACGACATCGTTTAAAAAATCATCTTCAAGTTTCGTCTCCTTTAATGCAACAATGTCTGGCATCTAAATCTGTATTATCCCATTTAGCACCAGCATTTTTTTTTTCATCTCACTCCATCTATGTTTGTGTTTATGATTTTCAGGAAAATGTTCTCTCTCCTTTGTCCTTTACTCCCCCTTTCTCTAATAATTTTGTGGGTGTGCTTTTTGGTACCATTTTATAGACTCACGATTACTATCACTTTTTAGAAAAAAAGATTTGATTTCTTCTTCATTCCTACTCTTATTGAAATGTATCTGACAATTCATCTGTTATCACAAGACATTATTTTTGGTTGTAAGACCTCCATTAGCCCAACAATCTTATTTGCTACTTCTGTGGTTCTTTCTGATCTAGCTGTTATTTTTTGTTTTTGTTTTTTTTTGCACCCAAAAATTATTAGGGACTTTGATCAACTATGTTTCGCACCAGCTTCGGGTTTGATTCCTTTCTGACTTCCAGTCTGATGTCTGTGCTTTTCTGATTGCTGTTGTTTCCATTTCTTCCTTTACCGCTCCTTATAATATTTCTCTCTCTCTGGCCACTTGAGCATAGGTATTTACATATCATCCTTGCACTGTTCTCTACCTCCGTGCAACCTCCTCCATCTGAACTGACAAAAGCTCTTTCCTATTCAATTTCTTTACCTAATATACTGTACTCACTCATATTTACATTTGTTTTAACTTCAAAATGCATTTCTTAATACTGTTCTCCTCTTCCAGGACTTTAATTTAGCTTCCCAGTGATTCTTGTCCTTGCATAATTCCTTTGTTTGCCCTTCTGGAACTGTTGGCTTGCTGCCCAAGTTTTAATTTATTGTCCCTTAAATTCCTAATTATTTCCACATGATAGTTTACAATAATCTCTAATTTTGTTAACGTGTTGAGCAAACTGCTCATACTAATATGACTCATACTACATACTCGCACCAAAAATCAAGCTTTGTTGTTGCTTTTTTCCTCTTACTAGTTGCCATCTTGGATTTTGTCATCTGCAATTGTTTAGACTGGCAACTTTTACTCGTCCAATTTTTTCACTCCCCCTTACACATTTGCTTTGTATCAGCTATTTTCCAACTTCACTACACATTTAAATCTCTTGAGACACCACTCACAGTCATCAACCTGTTTTACAATGCTTAGGCATGTGAACTATCCTGGAGCTCCTCAGATGTAGGTGTTAGCACTGGAAGTGTGTGCGCGCATGTGTGTGTATATTTCACATACAACAGTTTACACAACTGTATCTGATTCCTCCCATCCCCTCCCACATTTTTGTATTCAGAATCAATTTTGGTAAATGCACATTTAATGTTGTATAAGCAACAATGATAAAAAAAAAAAAAAAAATTCTTAATGTTATATAAATTAGGTTCTGAATTTTAAATATAGTTTACATTACAATACAGTACTGTATTCTCCTGAGTTGTCATATAACAAAAGATACCTATACACTATTGGATAAGGCAATATTCAAATAATGTATCTTAAATTTAAAGTACTGGGAATTATAGTTAACAATATTCTAATGTATGAACTAAATAAATAAATATAATATCAGAAGTTAAAGTTGATGATTTGCCATATGAACTTTCAGCATTTTCTGTTGAATGCAGGTGTAAGAACACTGATTGCAAGTGAATATCTTGTTTTTAAAATGAGTATGGAGATGAGCTTTTAGATTTCCCCGAGTTGTAGAGGAATGTGAACAGTATGGGCATGAAAAAGGTTTTTCTCCAGTATGAGTTAATAAATGAGTTTTTAAATTATTTTTTGTAGTTGCTCTATATGAACACATTGAACACGAAAATGGTTTTTCTCCAGTATGAGTTCGAATATGTCTCATTAGACAGGTTGAAACATTGGTTGTATAGGCACAGTAGGGACATGCATGTCTCTTGGCAGTGGATGAGAGGCTCTTCTTGTCTACTGCCACTTCTCTCCTCACAGCACCAACACCATCCATGTCCAATCTCACCTGTTGGGATGTCCAACTTACAGAAATTTT
This sequence comes from Procambarus clarkii, assembly GCF_040958095.1. Taxonomy (NCBI): domain Eukaryota; kingdom Metazoa; phylum Arthropoda; class Malacostraca; order Decapoda; family Cambaridae; genus Procambarus; species Procambarus clarkii. The sequence goes on along the minus strand of NC_091237.1, from coordinate 16,954,435 downwards.
ATCATGATATATATTCAGTCAGAAGCTGATAGAATTGAAATGATCCATCACTTCAAGTTACTATAAAGTATGACTAATACACACATGAATAAGTGCAGTTCAGTATCTAATTTTCTTGATAGCATAACATTGGGAGACTAACTTAAAAAAACAAATAATAATACTATATAATATAACTAGTTTATCTTCCACAAAGAATATCGGGCAATCAGACTAGAGTCAATCAAACTTTAGCTACCATGATAACAAAATAATAAGAATTTGCTTTCATAAAAATATACATCTGTAAAAAAAAAAAAAATTTGAACACTGAACATTAAAAGATTTCCAGTGGGCCAGATTCACGAAGCAGTTACGTAAGTACTACTTAGGAACGTGTCCATCTTTCCTCAATCATTGACGGCTTTGGTTACATTTATTAAGCAGTTTACAAGCATGAAAACTTCCCAATCAACTGTTATTATTGTTATAAACAGCCTCCTGGTGCTTTGGAGCTCATTAACTGTTTAATAATTGTAAACAAAAGCTGCCAAAGATTGAGAAAAGATGTACACGTTCATAAGTACTTGCGTAACTGCTGCGTGAATCTGGCCCATCGGAAATCTTCTAATGTTTAAATCTTCCATATTTTTTTTTCTTTTTTTTTTTTTTTACAGATGTAAATTTTTATGAAAGCAAATTCTTATTATTTTGATATCATGGTAGTTAAAGTTTACAAGCCAAATTGACACATTTTTTCTGTACAGCTATCGGCAGCAATGCAGGATTTTATTGAATGTGTTTCCACAGCAAGCACTTACAGATTCATAAGTGCTTCCGTAACTGCTTCATGAATCTGGCTCCAGGTGAGGCGGTGTAATATTGCTGACCAAGCTACAGGAAGGAGTGAACTGTGATGATAGCATTAGAGTTTTTATATGTTTGCTTTAGTTTACACATATGCATGTGGCATAACTTGATTTATTTATGCACAACAAACAAAAAGTGATCGAGTACTGTTAATGCAGTAGGTCTACAACATAATATGCACACCTATATTGCACTAATCTGTTTCTGGCACATCTCAAAGAAGTGGCTTGCAACTCACTCCTTTGCTGCTATTTCATCTGGTAATTACATCAACAAATAGATTCAGTCACCATTGGGAAACACCAAATTGTGGAGTGATGATAATCATATTGCCTTAGGTACAATATACACTAACATCATCGATAATAAGCAATTAAAAATGATGGCAGAATTCTGTTCATGTTTCTAGGATAACTCCATTATACCTAGAAAAATTATATTAAAACCATATTTGCAGCATTTGAATAAAAACAAAATAAACACAAGCAAATGCCCCTGCAAGGCAGTCTAAAAGATGGTCAACATTTACTTTAAGAGTAATAGAACCTGAGGTGTGAAGAGCAACTGAGGAGCTACACAGAGTTCGAGAGCTCCTAGTGCTGCTATCTGGTGGCAAGGGGGTGTACCTAGGAGGTGATCAACCTAACTCCTGGGTATTTCAATTTTTAAGTTATTCAGATTTACAATACTGTTGTCTTTTTTTTTTTGCTTTTGCTTTGCTTTTCCTTTCTGGTGGCTTTTTCTCAGTTAGGGTGATCTTGAATCCTTTGCCTCGGTGAGGGGATTGGGTTTTAGCCTCTGGTAGGCTTCTACCTGACTCAGTAAGGGATTGGTGTGACATAACATAGTATGTACTTGTTCTATCTAGAACTTCAACATTCTGTTTGTAACTCATCTTGTATGTACAGTATGTACTTTTACTTGAATAAACATTTATTTATTATTTATCTGTGGAGCTATCCAGGCAGCAGCAACAGGGAGCAACTGTGTGGCCCCTACAGAAAATCATTATTTAGAAAATGCAGTACTCAAAGTGTAAGCTCCTTTATCCAGATCAACGCAAGCTCGAGGATGAGAGATTTAAGTGAAAATGCAAGATAAAAGTCTCGATAACCTGAAGCCATTGACAAGTACAGTGCTGTGTCATTATTTGTTAGTTTGTAAATTTACAGTTATTTATTGCTCCTGGCATAACAAAAATGTGCACTTATTCTTCTATTTTATGATCAAATAGCATGGATAGGTGATTTATGAGAATTAAAAGGAACAACATTTAGAGCAATGCAATGACCGAGGAAATTGTTGCTCACCCATCACTGGTCGTCCCTTCTTGGCACAGGTTAAAAAAAATCACACACATCTAACATTAACATTTTTGAATTAGTGCTTTAATCATAATACTTCTCTCATTTTTTGTTGTGATAGTATTGATACATTTATTTTATTGGGATTTAGATCGTAAACAGTACTTGGCTGGTAGCTATTTACATTCTCCTCCAACACACAGCCTAAAGTGCCACAGACTGCACATTTCCTATATTGATTACTAGATGGGGTGCCTGGGTCTGTCTCCCTTCCCCTCTCCAACTCTTCCCCTATGTATTACCTCTCCCTCCTCCTCCTCCTCCTATCTCATCCCACTTTCTGCCCTCTTCTCTCTCCCCCTCTCCTTAAAATCCACCCATCAACTCCTCCTCCCCTCCCTCTCTCCTCCCCCCCCATCTCTCTCTCTCTCTCTCTCCCTCTCTCTCTCTCCCTCTCTCTCTCTCCCTCTCTCTCTCTCTCTCTCTCCCTCTCTCTCTCTCTCCATCTATTTCTCTCTCTCCCTCTGTTTCTCCCCCCCCCCTCTCTCTCAGAATATATTACGAACAAATGAAAAATTACTCAAAACTGCATGAAATCCCCACTTTCAGAGTTAGTAAAAACTTCAGGGGGATAGAGGCTGCAGAGGCCAATGTTTCTTAAAGGTAGATAATGTAACCGACCCTGACCAGTTTATGATAGTTACACACTACCCCCCATTTCATATTAGAAAGTCATCCTTAGAAAGAAAAACAGCCATTAATTTTTATAGATACAGTACTTGAGGGAGTACCTGGCTATGCCAAGGTCTCTGCCTCTTCCTCTTTCTCTCATCCCCTCTTTCCAAGTCTCCCCACCCCCCCTCTTTTGTATTTCTTCCCTCCTCTCTCTCTCTCTCCCCCCCCCTTCCTCCTCCAACATCACCCTGTTCCAAATCTTCCCCACATCATCCCCCTCTCCACCTTTCTCCCCTCCCACCTTCTCTTTCCCTCTCTTCAAATAATCCCCCTCTTACCCATTCTTCTCTCTCTCCCTTCCCCTCCCCCCATTTCTTTCTCCTTCTCACTCCCATAAAAATTATATAATGAACTGAAATTGCTAAATACATCTATTGACAACACAGTCAATACTTCCAACTTGACCAATGAAAATTGCACCTTTTAGATGCTGGTACATTATTTCTTAAAGTGCGACACTGGAGCCGACCCTAATTAGCCTATGACACTCCTATACCCCACATGCTTCATGTCTGAAATTAAAGATGGGTAAGGCCAGCCCCAAGAGTCCAATCTCCAACCTTCGACAGACAAACAGACATTTTCTCTTATAGATAGGCTGTATAGATAGATCCTGGTAATACAAAGCTATTTTATTAATTAAACTTCTTACTTTATGATAAAATCATGTAGACGATTTAAATGTATAAATACCCATTACATTACAAGTACAGTACTGTACCAGAATTTTTTTGAGAGGCTTAGAGAGCTGATACAACTCTCAATGAATCCTTCAAGATCAGATCAAGTCATAACTGTGAATAATAATTTATAATGCATATAATGCTGATGAGACAGGGTTCATGTGGAGAGTTGTACCTAGTAAACCCTTGCCCTGTAGGCTGCAGGAAAGTATTCCTTGGCAATAAATAAGCAAGGAAAGAATCAGCCTTGGTCTGTGCCAATGAGGATGCCTGTCATACACAAAGCGAGCAGTTGTGGATACGGCTTCAAAACCTAGAGCCTTAACAAAATATTTCATGCAATCACTTCCAGTAATTTACTATATTGTAGTTCACAAAAAGTATGGTTTACTAAAATAATATTTGTGGGTTGGTTAGAGAATTTCAAGTCAAGAAATGTAGAGTACAAGTTAATGAGGTAAAGGTATTGCTGTTGCTAGACAATGCTCCTTCTTACCCAATTATCAAGTTAATCTCAAATAATTGAAAAATAAAATGTATGGCACTTATACCAATCACATCTTTGATCTAAGCCATGTCATCCTTATTACTAAAGGATGTAGAAACAACAATACCAGTACTGGAAGATATTTTGATACCAATACATAACAATGAAGATGTAATAATACTTTCAATAGGGAAGGATATAAGAGCCGAAAGAACACTGCAAAAATAAATACAGTATACAATTAAGAAAGATCTTTCATTGCGCTAGGCTTTGGAATCTGGTGATAGAAACCACAATAACAAAATTACGGAAGAAACAGTTAATCGAGGCTTAGAAATGAAGCAGTGGCAGTATGTGATCCATGAATTTGAAGGGTTTAAAAATTAAAGTAATGAATTTGAAGGGTTTGAAAATGAATGGAAAGTATTTGAAGAAATGATCTGTACTAAGTTTCCATCAAGCTGGTCAGGACATGGGAGTGGATGACATCAATGAATGGTTAGCCAAGGATCATGATCCTGGTTATAAATTATTAACCACGAAGAGATTGCACAGAGTTCTAGGGAATGAGGATAGAGACTGGTGGTGGCGAGGCTCAGTCAAAAGGTCTTGGTTAGCAGAAAAGTGAGCCAAGCAAATAGAGAACTTGATTGAATATTCAAGGAAAAGTAAACATGACATTACTTTTAAGCAATGTCTCACTAAATTAGCACAAGACAATTCAATTCAGATAAAAAGAAAAAGACAATGAGTCACAATAATGTGGCTGAAGATATGAATTCTATTTATCCCATGGCTTGAAAATGGTCCAGGACGGACTGAAACATCATCCTTTCTCCATTTTCATCAAAAGAAAAATAAGAAATTCATGGTTTCAACTGCCCATGAATGATCTTCTAGAAGCAATGCTGCACCCACTGATGACGAATGACTTTCAACAAGCCATGCTGAACTTGCTGTAGTGTATTTACTGTGGTGTAAATGAGTAGTGTCCACAAGTCTTTCTGCACTCATTTTTTTTTTTTTTAGAACAAATTTAAATATGATTGAACTATACACAGTGCAAATACAAAAAATGTTTTCAGCGCAGAATCATAGTTGATAATCTCCATTTTTAATCCAGCAAAGTACAGTACATATGAAGGATACCAGTAGACTTGCTGTAGCCTACTGCAATGTTAAGGCCTCAAAATATTAGTGCATAGAATAGTTTTATAAAGTGATTGTTAAAATCCTTAAACAATATTAGGAACAATACATACTGCCCATATTGTACTAAACATAAGTGCAGCAGATGATTACAGTCAACAAAGCTTCATGGAAAGGTAAGTGAAACAATATTGTACAGAATTTTATTATTCTTACAACAATAATGTTTTTTCTAACATTAGTAAATATATTTGCTCTACCACTGCATGTTCTATTATTTACACACACACAAAAAAAAAAAATGCACTGACAAGATTCTGTCTAGGATAGCTCTGGATCGACATGACTACCCTCTCTCATCACTGTTGTATCATGTAACCAGTGTTGGATGTAATGAAACGCCATTTTCTTGGCGATACCCAGAGGCTCCCCGGAGCTAAATTGGGCTGATGTGTATATATTAGACCTTGGCAACAGTCAATCGATGGAGTCTGAAGCCTACCGGGGACCACAAGCCAGAACCTATCCCCCTCAGAGAAGCATGAGGAGCAACGGCCAACAGACACTCCCATGTAGTTGGAAGCAATCTATATCTGCCATCTACCAGGTCAGGCATCCAGAAAGGTAGAAATCCCAAAAACTACAGCTGATTAAAAATTGCAAACCAAAAGCCAAACAAGCAAGCAGAACTCCCCAATCATAAAATAAGCAAACAAGCATGATGTCACCACAGCCGTCACACTGCTGTCTGCAGAGCTCCCCCCTCCCTGAGAGGGGGAATGGCTGGATATCAAAAATACGAAAAACCGCCGACCGGAGGAAAGGAGGGATGCCGGGGAACGGCCAGGTCTCGCCCAGAAAATGGCATTTTATTACATTCAACACTGGTTTTCTGTGGAGAGCCCCTTCAGCTCCCCAGAGCTACCTAACCAAAGACAAGTAAAAGTGAGACTTACCCGGGAGGCAGCCGCCACTCGCTCCTCAACTCGAAGTCAAGACAACTGGCTGCAACCCGCTACCCCAAGGCTACACACTCCCGAGAAGGGCCAGGAACATGGAGGTGGTACCGTGCAGCCAGGACCCTACTCGACCTCCAAAAGCCCTATGCCCGAATGTCAGCCCAAGACATATTACCAAAAACAGCAGCCAAAGCAGTGAACTTACGAACGTTGTGGGCATGGGGATAGATTACAGGCTGGCTGAACCGAATAATCCTGTGGATGACCTTGGACACCTGCACCCTGTAACAGGGAAGAAGGGAAACTGGGTAAACCCAAAGTGCATCCCCTGCCACGGAGGCCGGGGCGCGCAAGTAACGACGAAGAGCCACAACCGAACACAAAACATGAAGCACCCTCGGCCAAACCAACCAACCATTAACAACCCAAGGACTATTGTGCCTAGCTTCATCAATATCATGACCCTTACATTCTTCAAATAATAAGGTCTGAAGTTCACCGTTAGAGAGCAATCTTTCAACACCTCATCGAACAGAGAATTGTGAGCCAGAGGAACGTGTGCCACCCATGGTTGATTATTCGGAACTGAGCCAGCTAACAGCTCTAGCGCATTCTGGGAATTTTATCCAAGCTGGCTGCCTGTCACTGGAGGTCTTAGGAGTCCATTTTGTACCCAATCTACCCAGCCGCATTTTGGATGGTACAGTACGAAATCATAAATTGGTGTTTTCTCGGCCTGCGCAGTTTCTGGCGAATGAGTTTTCTCGGCCAGCGCAGAACAGTGGTTAAAAGACCAGACACAATAAGAATTCCAGAGAATAACATAGAGCACATAGAGGTGACTGGAGATGAAGAGGAAAAAATCCTGAAGGGGCTAAGTAAAGAACAAAGCAGTAGGCTCAGATGGAGTTTCACTTTAGGTTCCAAGAGACTGTGCACCTGAGCTCAGCATTCCACTTCAACTGATTTTTCAGGCATCCTTGTGGACAC